>NC_041391.1:599574232-599581957 GCF_002162155.2 Triticum dicoccoides
GGCCTCCGCGCCGCCGCCCCGAAGCACCTCCTCCGGCCGCCCCGCTCGCCGTCTCCTCTCGCCGGACACCGCCCCGCCGCCTCACCACCGTCCGCCGCCGCAGCCCCGGCGCCTCCGGCCTCCTCTCCCTCGCGCTCCGGCCTCTTCCTCGCCGCCGGCGACCGTCTCCGGCCACCTCCCCGGCCAACTCCGGCGAGGTCCTCCGGATCGGGATCAGATCCACCCATCCCCGCATCCAAACACGCCGTCCCCGCCCCGGATCCCCTCGTTCTGCACGCCTCCGTCCCGCGTTGACTTTCACGGAGGTAAAAAATCCACCAAGTCCCTGAGTTTTCAACATTTTCATGCCCTGTTCATCGCATCATATCTCTGTGCATACTGCTCTGTTTCGTGCGTGTAATATATCAAAGTGTTCGCCATGAGATGCTCTTTATTTTGTTACATTGTGCTATCTTTGTTTGAGTTCATCTTGAAGCCCAAATATCTGTTGCAAGAGTGGTATATGTTGTTAATTGCTGTCTGTTAACAGAACTTGATGATTTGTTATTTTTGTTGCATTTTGTGTGTGCATCCTATGAGGTTTATCTCTACATGTGTTTTGTACTACATCATTCCATCCTTACATAGGTGCAATCCATGTATTTTTGTGAGTCTTGTACTGAGTGCATCGAGCTTGTTAAGTAGGGTACTTGCTGTTGCTCTTTTGCTAGGCTGAATCTGTTATTTCGTGATTCTATTTAAACTTGCTGCTACAAGTCATTCGATGCATAATCTGCAGATGTTCACTAAGGATGTTTTGCTACACATGTTATGATCTATCCATCCATGCCCCTGGTTGCATTTATAGCCTGATGTATCTTGTTGTAATATTGCTCCAAAGTAGCTAAATAATGTTGTTGTCGGCCTGTTACCATTAAGTTTAGTTTTTGCCATGTGTTTTGTGAGTGATCCATGCACCCTATGAACTTGCTCTTGCAATTATTAGCTTCACAAACATGTCTTCTTGCTGATGGTTGCCTTTCCATGCCATGAATTGCTCTGTGGTGAGTGGTGCAAGCTCACCAACACGCCTACTTATTGCTGTTTCTGCCATGTATGAATCTGTCATATAACTTGCCATGTTTACATGGGTGCCATCATATCTTCTGATCCTTTTTGACTCATGGTCAGTAAAGGACTTTTGTTATATACATTTAGTAGTATCATTCCATGCCTTAAGTTTCTACGTTAAGTTCCTGTAGCATGTTGTTTGATAGCTCTAAACATTGCAACCTGATGTTATTTCTGCTAAGCCTGAAACTGTTATTATTTGCAATCTTGCCATGTGTTTAGGAGCATGTTCTAGTGTTTTCTGGAGATAGCTCAGTGTTCATGTTTTGTTAAGATTTACCTGTACATCATGTCCATGCCTTTTTTTTCCATGTTGGGGTGCTGTAGCATATCTTCATGATGCTTGCAATATGCCTAGTTGCTGTTTTGGATAGCTTGTCCTTTAAACTTGTATAGAGTGTGTGTGTTGAACCGGTGCTCCGTTTTAAGTGTGCTCTATATGAAACTTGATTGGTTTTGCATGTAATTTCACATTATCATGTTGCATTCATGTTTTGAGGTGTTTGCTTGATGTTTGGGTGCATTTTGCATCAATGCCATGTTTAACTTGTTTTGCTCATATCTTCTAGGCCGTAACTCCGAACTAAATGAACTTTATATGTAACTTGACTAGAATTTCGTATAGATCATCTTTGTGCATCTTAACTTGTTGTTTAGCAACTTGAACATAAGGTTTATTCAGATCTTGACCAATTTCGAAATATGCATATGAGGACTTACCGAAATTGTTATATGTTGTTCCCGGCCTCATTTAAACTTGCCTTGATGTGTTGCTCTTGTTTACATCATCTCTTGCCATGGGTAGCTTCATGTAGCCTTGTCATGCATCATGCTTGTTGTGCATCATGTCTTGTCTATGTGTGATGTGTTTACCATGTTGTGTGCTTCTCTCGATAGTTCCCATTTCGTTGCGATCGTGAGCAGTCGTTCGTCTACGCTTGGTTTGTCTTCGTGGCTTCATCTTCTTCATGGACTCGTTCTTCTTCCTTGCGGGATTTCAGGCAAGATGACCGCTACCCTAGATCTCACTACTATCATTGCTATGCTAGTTGCTTCGTTCTATCGCTTTGCTGCGCTATCTATCAATTGCTCTTCAAGCCTCCCAATTTGCCATGTCAGCCTCTAACCTTTTTCACCATTCCTAGCAACCCGTTGCTTGGCTATGTTACCGGTTTGCTCAGCCCCTCTTATAGCGTTGCTAGTTGCATGTGAAGTTGAAGATTGCTCCATGGTGGACATGATTATGTTGGGATATCACAATATCTCTTATTTAATTAATGCATATATATACTTGGTAAAGGGTGGAAGATTCGGCCTTATGCCTGGTGTTTTGTTCCACTCTTGCCGCCCTAGTTTCCGTCATACCGGTGTTATGTTTCCGGATTTTGCATTCCTTACGCGGTTGGGTGATTTATGGGACCCCCTTGACAGTTCGCTTTGAATAAAACTCCTCCAGCAAGGCCCAACCTTGGTTTTACCATTTGTCTCACCACCACCTATACCCTTCCCTTGGGTCGGCCAACCCGAGGGTCATCTTTATTTTAGCCCCCCCCCCCGGGCCAATGCTTGTCTAAGTGTTGGTCCGAACCGAGTAGACTGTAGGGCCCCCCTTGGGGAAACTTGAGGTCTGGTTTTACTCGTAGGATGTCTCATCCGGTGTTGCCTTGAGAACGAGATATGTGCAGCTCCTATCGGGATTGTCGTTGCATCGGGCGGCTTTGCTGGTCTTGTTTTACCATTGTCGAAATGTCTTGTAAATCGGGATTCCGAGTCTGATCGGGTCTTCCTGGGAGAAGGTATATCCTTCGTTGATCGCGAGAGCTTATCATGGGCTAAGTTGGGACACCCCTGCAGGGTTTAAACTTTCGAAAGCCGTGCCCGCTCTTATGTGGCAGATGGGAATTTGTTAATGTCCGGTTGTAGATAACTTGACACCAGATTCGAATTTAAAACGCATCAACCGCGTGTGTAGCCGTGATGGTCTCTTTTCAGTGGAGTCCGGGAATGAACACAGTTTTTGGGTTATGTTTGACGTAAGGAGGAGTTCAGGATCACTTCTTGATCATTGCTAGCTTCACGACCATTTCGTTGCTTCTCTTCTCGCTCTTATTTGCATATGTTAGCCACCATATATGCTTAGTCGCTGCTGCAGCCTCACCACTTTAGCCCTTCCTTTCCCTTTGAGCTTTGCTAGTCTTGATACCCATGGTAATGGGATTGCTGAGTCCTCATGGCTCACAGATTACTATAACAATAGTTGCAGGTACAGGTTATGCGATCATCTTGACGCGAGAGCGATGTTTACTTGTTTGGAGTTCTTCTTCTGCTTCTTCTTCGATCAGGGGATAGGTTCCAGGTCGGCAGCCTGGGCTAGCAGGGTGGATGTCATTTGAGTTTTTGTTTGTGTTTCATCCGTAGTCGGATGATGCTATTATGTATTGTGATGTTGTATTCGTGTGGCATTGTATGCCTTATGTATGTATCCCTATCTATTATGTAATGTTGATGTAATGATATCCACCTTGCAAAAGCGTTTCAATATGCGGTTCTACCCTTGGTGGGACCTTCGAGTCTCTTTAGGATAGTATCACATATTGGGCGTGACAAGTTGGTATCAGAGCCTCGAGCGACCCTAGGAGCCCCCTTGATTGATCATGTAGTTTGGTCGTTGTCGAGTCTAGAAGAAAACTATTTTCGGAGTCTAGTTATATCGCAGGAATTCTTTTTACTCCTCAGCACCCTTCGTCGCTCTGGTAAGGAATCTTGACGTAGGTGTTTTGAACTACTCCTCTTCCCTTTCAAACTTTCTTTAGGATCACGCAGTTGGTTTTTCGATCGTTGGGTCTCAGCTCTTTTCATCCGGTGCATTTCTCGTCAAGTTGACTCAAGCCTCTTCATCGTTGCCAAGTTTAATTCCTCAATTGTTTTCTTTTCCCGCCCTCCCACCCTCTTCTTCCCAGAGTCCGAGTCTCTTTCGACCATCAATTTCTTTCGTGTGGAGCCTTTTCAGCCTTTCATCAATTGTTTCAACTGGTGAATTATCTATTGTTTGAAATTCTTCATATCTTCTCCAATGGACTCAATTCTAGTTTTTCGGGTTGATCATATCCTTTTTCCTCGAAGTGTTTTCCCTGCTCGTTCGCCTCTCGCCATTTATCTATTCCGGAGTTCGGAAGACATCTCAGGAGATTCGTCTGTGCTCCCATTAATTCGAGGTTGTCACCCCATTCAAATATTTCAATTGTTCCGGTGCATTATCTGTCTGTTCAACAATCCTTGCCAACGGTGTTTTCTCTCCAGTGGGCCCTAACCCACAGGTCTTTTCCCAGGATCTTACCTGACTGTTCTAATTCCCCCGGAGTTATTCTCAATTCTTTTCAAGTGTGATGTAAGAATGGATCCCATCAGTCACATGCCTTCTCCAAGAACGTTTTCAAATTCTTTTCATCTTTGGTGCAACCCTTCCTCTTTTTCATTCTTCTGGAGTATCAAAGAAATTTTGGTGGTGTTTCCCATCGTCATTTGAAGACCGAAGAAGAGTTTTTCCTCTAAATCTTGTCTGTTCTCTTGAAGATTCATGGTTCTAGCTTCTTGTTACCCTCTCGGATTATTGCATTTGTCGGAAATTCCTTTTTCTCAACCATCCGGAGTATTTCAGGAGTTGATTTCTTTTTCGTTTCACCAGAGGACATCATTCTAGCTATCGTTCTCTATTTATCCCGGCGCTTCGTTCAAATGTTCGTTAATCAGCTCGAGTTCTTCCCGTTCTCTTGCATCTAAATCCCCTCTAGCATATTTGTTTTTCTAATTCTTCCCGGTGATTCATTCCCTTTCATCAGTCATGTTTGAATTCTTACGGTGGTTCATTCAAGACTCCTTTTCCTTTGTTTATCTTATCAATCCATTGGTTCTTTCAAATCCTACCGGTGGTTCATGAAGACTTTCTCAAGTTTTGTGCTATGTTCCCCCTTAATCCTTTTTCAACAAGAATAAGTTGCATGCCAAATCCGCTTGTCACCCATTAAATTGGATGAGGATAAGCATAACGTAATTCTTATTCTTATTTCATCATCGTCTAGTAATCCCTTTTCTTTGGAGTTTGTTCTTGATGAATAAATTCTAGTTCCAAGTGTTTTCGTCATTTCTTTTCCGGAGTTCAAATATCCTCGGCCATCTCGTCGGTACCTCCATCTAAATCATTGCAAGACTTTTATCTTATTTCTTTTTCATCCTTCAATTTTATCTCGTCATCCTTTCGTTATCGGAGTTCTTCATGGTGGATCGTCATGATTTAATTCATTCCTCAAGTGTTCATCAAGATTCTTGTAGGAGAAGCTCAAGTATTCTTCTTCTTGCTTCGCAAGGTGCATTTAATTCTCCGTAACTTTTGAAGTGGAGTTTTGCATTTCTTCGTTCTTCTCAGCTATTCAATCTTTTCCGCTTGTGGTCGGAGATCACCTCATAATTCTGAGATGTTATCTGATAGTCCACAACAAGCAATTCTTTTGTTGTTGAATTTCCAACAACTCCATTCAATCTTTCCTTTCAAGGATGCTTTCAAATGCATTCATGGTAGAAGTTATCATCTCCTTCCCCGGTCTTCTCATTCCTTTTTTTCTATTCTTCCGGAGGCATTGCGTTGTTCTTCTCGTCAAGTGCCATCCCATCTTGCGAAGCTCGTCCTCTATTCCTCCATGTTTTAACCGGAGTGCTGCCTAATCCTTTCAGTCTAATTCGTTTCTTATCTCGTTTTAACCGGAGTGGTTTCATAGGCTATCTGATTCCATGAGCTTTCGATTCTCGTCATTCTCGTTGTTCCTCTCTTCTTCTCGGGTGCTCTCGATTCTTTGATTCGTCTCTTGAGTTCTTGTTTCACCTCATCCCCTTTTCCCTTCCGTCTCGGTCCTAAGATCTCGGGACGAGATCTCTTGTTAGTGGAGGAGTGTTGTAACGCCCCGGATTCGATGCGCCAGGTGTCTGCCAGTTATTCGCTATCGTTGCCATGTCATTTGCTTGCGTGTTGCATTTTATCATGTCATCATGTGCATCTCATTTTGCATACGTGTTCATCTCATGCATCCGAGCTTTTTCCCCGTTGTCCGTTTTGCAATCCGACACTCCTATGTCCTCCGGTGTCCCCTTTTTGTCTATCGTTGTGAGCAGGTGTAAACATTCTCGAAATGGACCGAGTCTTTCCAAGCGGCCTTGGTATACTACCGGTAGACCACATGTCAAGTTTCGTGCCATTTGGAGTCCGTTTGATACTCCAACGGTTAACCGGGTAACCGTAAAAGCCCCCTTTGTCTTGTAGCCCAACACCCATCCAAAGTGGCCCATAACCCATCCAAACCCCCTCCATGCTCTTGGTCGTTCGATTACGATCGTGTGGGTGAAAACCGTGCCTCATTTGGACACTCCTAGCTCCCTATACCTATAAATATGTGCACCCCCCCTCGTTTTTCGCGCAGACCAAACCCTAACTCCACCCTCCACCGCCGCCGGACACGTCCGGATCTCATCGGACGAATCCCGCCGCCGCTCCTCGCCCAACCAGAAGCCGCCACATCACCTCTCCGCCGCCAGCCCTTCACCTCCACAGCGCCGGCCCTCTCGGCCCAGATCGGGGCCCGCCCGAGCCCATCGGGGCCCGAACGAGCCCGCGCGCCTTCCGCCGCCGCTTGCCGTACCTAGCCGAGCTCCCACCGCCGCCATCCTGGCCCGCCGCTATTCCTCCTCGCAAGCGTGTTGTGCCCCGCCTCCTCGCCGCAGGGACGCACCGCCCGCGCCGATGCGCCTCGCCGGCCTCCGCGCCACCGCCCCGAAGCCCCTCCTCCGGCCGCCCCGCTCGCCGTCTCCTCTCGCCGGACGCCGTTGTAACGCCCCGGATTCGATGCGCCAGGTGTTTGCCAGTTATTCGCCGTTGTTGCCATGTCATTTGCTTGCGTGTTGCATTTTATCATGTCATCATGTGTATTTCATTTTGCATATGTGTTCGTTTCTTGCATCCGAGCATTTTCCCCGTTGTCCATTTTGCAATCCGGCACTCCTATGCCCTCCGGCGTTCCCCTTTTGTCTCCTGCTGTGAGTGGGTGTAAAACTTTCTCGGAATGGCCCGAGGCTTGCCAAGTGGCCTTGGTATAGCACCAGTAGACCGCCTGTCAAGTTTCGTGCCATTTGGAGGTCGTTTGCTACTCCAACGGTTAACCGGGTAACCGTAAAAGCCTCCTTCTCTTTGCAGCCCAACACCCCTTCCAAAGTGGCCCAAAACCCACCTAACTCCCCTCCATGATCTAGGTCGTTCGATCACGATCGTGTGGGCGAAAACCGCTCCTCATTTGGACACGCCTAGCTCCCTCTACCTATAAATATGTGGCCTCCCCCGAAATTTTCGCAGTCCAACCCTAGCCCTCTCCCTCCTCGCGCCGCCGGACATGTCCGCCCGGCCGCCGGACACGTCCACCGCCAGCCTCCACGTCGCCCGGACCAATCCGGGGACGCCACCTCACCCCAGCGGCCGCTCCCGGCCAATCGGCGCGCGCCACGTCAGCCCCGTCGGCCTCCTCTCTCTCCTCCGCCGCTCGCGGCCCGCCCGGCCCACAGCCGGCCTGCCCCGGG
>NC_041391.1:599582469-599589491 GCF_002162155.2 Triticum dicoccoides
CGCGCGCCCCCGCCGCCTCGCCTTCCGCAGCTCCGCCCGCGGAGCGCCGCCGCCGCCTCCTCGCCTCCGGCCGCCGGCCGCCGCCTCCGCCCGGCGCCGGAGCGCCCCGCCGCGCCGCCCCAAGCTCCCTCCGGCCTCGCCCCGCCTCCTCCGAGCCTCGTCGCCGGCTCCGCCCGGCCGGATCTCATGCCGCGGCTCCGGGAGCCGCCGGATCCGGCCGCGCCGCCGCACGTCCGCCGCCCCGGTACCTTTCCCCACCGGCGCATCCCCGGCCACGCCGGAGTTCTCACCGGAACCGGGCGGGTGGATGAGATCCACCTGTCCTGTGATCCAAACGCCTCCGCTCCGTCCCGGAACCCCTCCGTCCAGCTTTTCCGTGGAGGTGAAAATTCTGCTAAGTCCCCAGTTTTTGTAATTTTCATGCCATGTTCGTCATGCCTTATCTCTGCATCCGTAGCTCCGTTTTGCGCGTGTAATATGTCAAATTTTTTGCCTCGACGAGTACATCATTTATTTCCATTGCATCATATTCATTTGAGGTCATCTAGATGCCTGAATTATCGTTGTAAGAGTGCTTCATGATGTTTTCTGTTGTGTGTTATCAGAACGAGCTCATTTGTCATTTTGCCATGATTGATGTGTGCATCCTATGAGGTTGATATCTACATGTGTTTTGATCTATGCTATGTCTTCTTTACAGAGGTGCTTACCATGTATTTTTGTGATCAATGTGGTCACTAGCACAAGCATGCAAACTAGGCATCCTGATGTTACTGATTTTAGTCCCTGTTCTACTGTTATTTTCATGCCATGTAAACTTGATGCTACAGAGAGATCCATGCATATTTAGAGATACTTCAGTAAGGGTGTTTTGAACAAGTGGTTATCGTCTATCCATTCATGCCTCTTGTTGCAATTATGGAGTAGTCTAGCATGTCATTTTCGTGCTCTACTTTTGCTTCAAAATGTTTCCTGGCAGATTGTTTACATGTTATTCAATTTGGCCAAGCTTGCTATAGTTGATCCTTGCATGCTATGGACTTGTTCTTGACTTTTTTTGTTTCATAAACATGTCTTCTTGATGATGCTATGCTTATCTTGTCGTGCAATGACTTGTGGTGAGTGAATCGAGCTTGTTAAGTAGGGTTCATGATGTTGCTGTTTTGCTAGGCTGAATCTGTTATTTCGCGATGCTATATAAACATGTTTCTACTAATCAGTATATGCATAATCTGGAGATGTTCTATAAACATGTTTTGATCTAGATGTCATCCTCTATCCATACATGCCCCTGGTTGCAATTATAGCTTGTTGTACCTTGTTCATATCTTACTCCAAAGTTGCTTCATAATGTTGTTGTCAGCCTGTTAACATTAAGTTCACTTGTTCCCATGTGTTTTGCTAGTGATCCATGCACCATATGACCTTGCTATTGCCATGCTTAGCTTCACAAACATGTATTCTTACTGTTGGGTGCCTTGCCATGCCATGTAATGATCTGTAGTGAGTTGCACAAGCTCATCTACATGCCTTCATAATTATGTTTCTGTCATGTTTGAATCTGTATTATAACTTGCCATGTTTACATAAGTGCCATCATATTTTCTGATCCTTTTTGGCTCATGGTCAGTAAGGGTCTTTTGATCTATGCAATTAGTAGATTCATGCCATGCCTTTGTTTGCCATGATAAGTTCCTGTAACATGTTGTTTGATAGCTCTAAACATTGCATCGTGATGTTATTTTCTGCAAAGTCTGAATTGTTATAACTTGCAATCTTACCATGTGTGTTTGAGCATGTTCTAGTGATTTCTGGAGTTAGCTCAGTGTTCATGTTTTGTAATGCTTTACCTGTACATCATGCCCATGCCTTTTGTTATTATATTGTGGTGTTGTAGCTTATTGTTTTGATGCTTGCAATATGCCTAGTTGCTGTTTTGGACAGCTTGCCCTTATAACTTGTTTCATGTGTGTGTGTTGAACCGTTGCTCCGTTTTGAGTGTGCTCTATATGAAACTTGCTTAGAATTGCATGTAGTTTCATATTATCATGTTGCATCCTTGTTTTGGTGTGTTTGCTTGATGCTTGGGTGCATTTTGCATCAATGCCATGTGTGACTTGTATTGCTCATATCTTCTAGGCCGTAGCTCCGAACTAAATGAACTTTATATGTAACTTGACTAGGATCTCGTGTAGATCATCTTTGTGCATCTTAACTTGCTGTTTAACAACTTGAACATAAGGTTTATTCAGATCTGGACCAATTTCGAAATTTGCATATGAGGACTTACCGGAATTATTATATGTTGTTCCCGGCCTCATTTAAACTTGCCTCGATGTGTTGCTCTTGTTTGCATCATCTCTTGCCATGAGTAGCTTCATGTAGCCGTGTCATGCATCATGCTTGTTGTGCATCACGTCTTGTTCATGTGTGGTGTGTTTACTATGTTGTGTGCTTCTTTTCGATAGTTCCTGTTTCGTTGCGATCGTGAGGAATCGTTCGTATACGCTTGGTTTGGCTTCATCCATTCATCTTCTTCATGGACTCGTTCTTCTTCCTTGCGGGATTTCAGGCAAGATGACCGCTACCCTGGATTTCACTACTATCATTGCTATGCTAGTTGTTTCGTTCTATCGCTATGATGTGCTACCTATCACCTGTTTATCAAGCCATCCCAAATTGCCATGAACCTCTAACCTTTGACACCTTTCCTATGCAAACCGTTGCTTGGCTATGTTACTGCTTTTGCTCAGCCCCTCTTATAGTGTTGCTAGTTGCAGGTGAAGTTGAAGATTTCTCCATGGTGGACAGGATTTTGGTTGGGATATCACAATATCTCTTATATTATTAATGCATCTATATACTTGGTAAAGGGTGGAAGACTCGGCCTTTTGCCTAGTGTTTTGTTCCACTCCTGCCGCCCTAGTTTCCGTCATACCAGTGTTATGTTCCCGGAGTTTGCGTTCCTTACGCGGTCGGGTGATTTATGGGACCCCCTTGACAGTTCGCTTTTGAAAAAAACTCCTCCAGCAAGGCCCAACCTTGGTTTTACCATTTGCCTCACCACCACCTACCCTTTCCCTTGGGTTGGCCAACCCAAGGGTCATCTTTATTTTAGCCCCCCCCCCCCGGGCCAGTGCTTGTCTAAGTGTTGGTCCGAACTGAGTAGACTGCGGGGCCCCCTCGGGGCAACTCGAGGTTTGGTTTTACTCGTAGGATGTCTCATCCGGTGTTGCCCTGAGAACGAGATATGTGCAGCTCCTATCGGGATTGTCGGCGCATCGGGTGGCTTTGCTGGTCTTGTTTTACCATTGTCGAAATGTCTTGTAAACCGGGATTCCTAGTCTGATCGGGTCTTCCTGGGAGAAGGTCTATTCCTTCGTTGATCGCGAGAGCTTGTCATGCGCTAAGTTGGGACACCCCTGCAGGGTATAATCTTTCGAAAGCCGTGCCTGCGGTTATATGTAGATGGGAATTTGTTAATGTCCGGTTGTAGATAACTTGACACCAGATACGAATTAAAACGCATCAACCTCGTGTGTAGCCGTGATGGTCTCTTTTCGGCGGAGTCCGGGAAGTGAACACGGTTTCTGGGTTATGTTTGACGTAAGTAGGAGTTCAGGATCACTTCTTGATCATTAATAGTTGACGACCGTTCTGCTTGCTCTCTTCTCGCTCTTATTTGCGTATGTTAGCCACCATATATGCTTAGTCGCTGCTGCAGCCTCACCACTTTACCCCTTCCTTTCCCTTTAAGCTTTGCTAGTCCTGATACCCATGGTAATGGGATTGCTGAGTCCTCGTGGCTCACAGATTACTACAACAACAGTTGCAGGTATAGGTTGTGCGATGATCTTGGCACGAGAGCGATGTTTGCTTGTCATGGAGTTTCTTCTTCTGCTTCTTCTTCGATCAGGGGATAGGTTCCAGGTCGGCAGCCTGGGCTAGCAGGGTGGATGTCGTTTGAGTTTATGTTTGTGATTCATCCGTAGTCGGATGTTGCTCTTATGTATTGTGATGTTGTATTCGTGTGGCATTGTATGCCTTATGTTTGTATCCCCATCTATTATGTAATGTTGATGTAATGATATCCACCTTGCAAAAGTGTTTCAATATGCGGGTCTATCCTTGGTGGGACCTTCGAGTTCCTTTTGGATAGGGTTGCATATTTGGCGTGACAAGTTGGTATCAGAGCCTCGACCGACCCTAGGAGCCCCCTTGATTGATCGTGTAGTTTGGCCGTTGTCGAGTCTAGAAGAAAACTGTTTTCAGAGTCTAGTTATATCGGAGAGTAGGAATTCTTTTTACTCCTCAGCCCCTTCGTCGCTCTGGTAAGGAATCTTGACGTAGGTGTTTTGAATTACTCCTCTTCCCCTTCAAATTTTTCTGTAGGTTCACACAATTGGTTTTCCGATCGTTGGTTCTCAGCTCTTTTGATCCGGTGCATTTCTCGTCAAGTCGACTCGACTCTCTTCATCTTTGAGTTCAATCCTAAGTTGTTTTCTTTTCCCACCCACCCACCCTTCTTCTTCTTGGAACCAGAGTCCATAATCGAGTATCCATCCTACTCGTGCGAAGTCTTTGCTTTCTTTCCTCAATGATTTCAACCGGTGTTTTCTCTTCAAGATATTCGTCGGTTTCCCCTTCAATTGCCTTTGTTTTCCCGCCCTCCCACCCTCTTCTTCACGGAGTCTGTCTCTCTCTCGACCATCTATCTCATTCGTGTGGAGCCTCTTCATTCTTTCGTCAATCGTTTCAACCGGTGAATTCTCGTCTCGTTCGTCATTCTTCATCTCTTTCTTTTTCCGGTGGACTCAATTCAAGTTTTTCGGGTTGATCATATTCTTTTCCTCAGCTCAAGTGTTTTCCCTTCTCGTTCGTCCCTTGCCAGTTTATCCTTCCGGAGTCCTCAAGACATCTCAGGAGATTCGTCTGTGTTCCAATTAATTCGAGGTTGTCACCTCATTCAAATATTTCAATTGTTCCGGTGCTTCATCAATCTGTTCATCATCCTTTCCAACGGTGTTTTCTCTTCAGTGGGCCCTAACCCACAGGTCTTTTCCCAGGATCTTACCTGACTCTTCTAATTCCCCGGAGTTTATTCTCGAATTCTTTTCAAGCGTGACGTAAGAATGGATTCCATCAGTCACATGCCTTTCAAGATCGATTTCAAATCATTTCATTGTTGGCTCAACCTCTCTGCTTTTCATTCTACCGGAGTATCTCAATAATTTTGGTGGTGTTTCCCGTCGTCTTTTGAAAACCTAAGAAGAGTTTTCCTTTAAATCTTGTCCGTTCTCTCGAAGATTCGCGGTTCTAGCTTCTTGTTATCCTATCGAATTATTCCATTTGTCAGATATTCTTTTCTTACCTATCCGGAGTATGTCAGGAGTTGTTTTTCCATTTCTTTTCACCGGAGGCCATCATTTCAGCTACCGTTATCTATTTATCCCGGTGCTTCGTTCAAGTATTCTTTATCAGCTTGTTGTCTCTTTGTTCTTGTGCATCTAAATCCCCTCGAGCATATTTGTTCTTCTAATTCTTCTCGGTGATTAAGTCTCTTTCATCAGTCATTTTCGAAATCTAACGGTGGTTCATGAAGACTTTCTCAAGTTTTGCGCCATATTTCCCCTTAATCCTTTTCAAGAAGAATAAGTAGTATGAAAAATCCATTGATTGTCATCAATTTAATTTGATGAAGGATAAGCATACAATGAATCTTATTCCTATTTCATCAGAGTGAGTAATCCCTTCCTTCGGAGTTTGTTCATGATGAAGTAATTCTCGGTTCTAGTGTTTTCATCTTTTCTTTTCCGGAGTTCAAAATTTCCTCGGCCATCTCGTCGGAAACCCCATCTAAATCATCGCAAGGCTCATCTTATTCTTTCTTCCTTCATTCTATCTCATCATCCTTTTGTCACCGGAGTTCTTCATGGTGGTTCTTCATGATTTAATTCATTTTGCAAGAGTTCATCAAGTATCATTCCATCCTCTCTAGTTCATGTTCTATTCTTTACATTTTCAACCGGAGTGCTGCCTAAATCCTTTCAGTCTTATTTGTTTCTTTTCTCATTCTAACCACTCCAGTTAGAATGAGTGCTTTCATAGTCTATCTGATTCCGTGAGCTTTCGATTCTCATCATTCTCGTCATTCCTCTCTTCTTCTCGAGTGCTCTCGATTCTTTGCTTATTCTCTTGAGCTCTTGTTTCACCTCTTCCTTTTTCCCTTCCGTCTCGGTCCTAAGATCTCGGGACGAGATCTCTTGTTAGTGGAGGAGTGTTGTAACGCACCGGATTCGATGCGCCACGTGTCTGCCAATTATTCGCCGTTGTTGCCATGTCATTTTCTTGCATGTTGCATTTTATCATGTCATCATGTGTATTTCATTTTGCATACGTGTTCGTTTCTTGCATCCAAGCATTTTCCCCGTTGTCCGTTTTGCAATCCAGCACTCCTATGCCCTCCGGCGTTCCCCTTTTGTCTCCTGTTGTGAGTGGGTGTTAAACTTTCTCGGAATGGCCCGAGGCTTGCCAAGTGGCCTTGTTATAGCACCGGTAGACCGCCTGTCAAGTTTCGTGCCATTTGGAGGTCGTTTGGTACTCCAACAGTTAACCGGGTAACCGTAAAAGCCTCCTTCCCTTTGCAGCCCAACACCCCTTCCAAAGTGGCCCAAAACCCACCTAACTCCCCTCCATGCTCTTGGTCGTTCGATCACGATCGTGTGGGCGAAAACCGCTTCTCATTTGGACACTCCTAGCTCCCTCTACCTATAAATATGTGGCCTCCCCCAAAATTTTCGCAGTCCAACCCTAGCCCTCTCCCTCCTCGCGCCGCCGGACATGTCCGCCCGGCGGCCGGACACGACCACCGCCAGCCTCCGAGTCGCGCGGACCAATCCGGGGACGCCACCTCACCCCAGCAGCCGCTCCCGGCCAATCGGAGCGTGCCACGTCAGCCCCGTCAGCCTCCTCTCTCTCCTCCGCCGCTCGCGGCCCGTCCGGCCCACAGCCGGCCCGCCCCG
>NC_041391.1:599589772-599608257 GCF_002162155.2 Triticum dicoccoides
CGCGCGCCCCCGCCGCCTCGCCTTCCGCAGCTCCGCCCGCGGAGCGCCGCCGCCGCCTCCTCGCCTCCGGCCGCCGGCCGCCGCCTCCGCCCGGCGCCGGAGCGCCCCGCCGCGCCGCCCCAAGCTCCCTCCGGCCTCGCCCCGCCTCCTCCGAGCCTCGTCGCCGGCTCCGCCCGGCCGGATCTCATGCCGCGGCTCCGGGAGCCGCCGGATCCGGCCGCGCCGCCGCACGTCCGCCGCCCCGGTACCTTTCCCCACCGGCGCATCCCCGGCCACGCCGGAGTTCTCACCGGAACCGGGCGGGTGGATGAGATCCACCTGTCCTGTGATCCAAACGCCTCCGCTCCGTCCCGGAACCCCTCCGTCCAGCTTTTCCGTGGAGGTGAAAATTTTGCTAAGTCCCCAGTTTTTGTAATTTTCATGCCATGTTCGTCATGCCTTATCTCTGCATCCGTAGCTCCGTTTTGCGCGTGTAATATGTCAAATTTTTTGCCTCGACGAGTACATCATTTATTTCCATTGCATCATATTCATTTGAGGTCATCTAGATGCCTGAATCATCGTTGTAAGAGTGCTTCATGATGTTTTCTGTTGTGTGTTATCAGAACGAGCTCATTTGTCATTTTGCCATGATTGATGTGTGCATCCTATGAGGTTGATATCTACATGTGTTTTGATCTATGCTATGTCTTCTTTACAGAGGTGCTTACCATGTATTTTTGTGATCAATGTGGTGACTAGCACAAGCATGCAAACTAGGCATCCTGATGTTACTGATTTTAGTCCCTGTTCTGCTGTTATTTTCATGCCATGTAAACTTGATGCTACAGAGAGATCCATGCATATTTAGAGATACTTCAGTAAGGGTGTTTTGAACAAGTGGTTATCGTCTATCCATTCATGCCTCTTGTTGCAATTATGGAGTAGTCTAGCATGTCATTTTCGTGCTCTACTTTTGCTTCAAAATGTTTCCTGGCAGATTGTTTACATGTTATTCAATTTGGCCAAGCTTGCTATAGTTGATCCTTGCATGCTATGGACTTGTTCTTGACTTTTTTTTGTTACATAAACATGTCTTCTTGATGATGCTATGCTTATATTGTCATGCAATGACTTGTGGTGAGTGAATCGAGCTTGTTAAGTAGGGTTCATGATGTTGCTGTTTTGCTAGGCTGAATCTGTTATTTTGCGATGCTATATAAACATGTTTCTACTAATCATTCTATGCATAATCTGGAGATGTTCTATAAACATGTTTTGATCTAGATGTCATCCTCTATCCATACATGCCCCTGGTTGAAATTATCGCTTGCTGTACCTTGTTCATATCTTACTCCAAAGTTGCTTCATAATGTTGCTGTCAGCCTGTTAACATTAAGTTCACTTGTTCCCATGTGTTTTGCTAGTGATCCATGCACCATATGACCTTGCTATTGCCATGCTTAGCTTCACAAACATGTCTTATTACTGTTGGGTGCCTTGCCATGCCATGTAATGATCCGTAGTGAGTTGCACAAGCTCATCTACATGCCTTCATAATTATGTTTCTGCCATGTTTGAATCTGTATTATAACTTGCCATGTTTACATGGGTGCCATCATATTTTCTGATCCTTTTTGTCTCATGGTCAGTAAGGGTCTTTTGATCTATGCAATTAGTACATTCATGCCATGCCTTTGTTTGCCATGATAAGTTCCTGTAACATGTTGTTTGACAGCTCTAAACATTGCATCGTGATGTTAATTTCTGCAAAGTCTGAATTGTTATAACTTGCAATCTTACCATGTGTGTTTGAGCATGTTCTAGTGATTTCTGGAGTTAGCTCAGTGTTCATGTTTTGTAATGCTTTACCTGTACATCATGCCCATGCCTTTTGTTATTATATTGTGGTGCTGTAGCTTATTGTTTTGATGCTTGCAATATGCCTAGTTGCTGTTTTGGACAGCTTGCCCTTATAACTTGTTTCATGTGTGTGTGTTGAACCGTTGCTCCGTTTTGAGTGTGCTCTATATGAAACTTGCTTAGAATTGCATGTAGTTTCATATTATCATGTTGAATCCTTGTTTTGGTGTGTTTGCTTGATGCTTGGGTGCATTTTGCATCAATGCCATGTGTGACTTGTATTGCTCATATCTTCTAGGCCGTAGCTCCGAACTAAATGAACTTTATATGTAACTTGACTAGAATCTAGTGTAGATCATCTTTGTGCATCTTAACTTGCTGTTTAACAACTTGAACATAAGGTTTATTAAGATCTGGACCAATTTCAAAATTTGCATATGAGGACTTACCAGAATTATTATATGTTGTTCCCGGCCTCATTTAAACTTGCCTCGATGTGTTGCTCTTGTTTGCATCATCTCTTGCCATGAGTAGATTCATGTAGCCGTGTCATGCATCATGCTTGTTGTGCATCACGTCTTGTTCATGTGTGGTGTGTTTACTATGTTGTGTGCTTCTTTTCGATAGTTCCTGTTTCGTTGCGGTCGTGAGGAATCGTTCGTCTACGCTTGGTTCGGCTTCATCCATTCATCTTCTTCATGGACTCGTTCTTCTTCCTTGCGGGATTTCAGGCAAGATGACCGCTACCCTGGATTTCACTACTATCATTGCTACGCTAGTTGTTTCGTTCTATCGCTATGTTGCGCTACCTATCACCTGTTTATCAAGCCATCCCAAATTGCCATGAACCTCTAACCTTTGACACCTTTCCTATGCAAACCATTGCTTGGCTATGTTACCGCTTTTGCTCAGCCCCTCTTATAGCGTTGCTAGTTGCAGGTGAAGTTGAAGATTTCTCCATGGTGGACAGGATTTTGTTTGGGATATCACAATATCTCTTATATTATTAATGCATCTATATACTTGGTTAATTGTGGAAGACTCGGCCTTTTGCCTAGTGTTTTGTTCCACTCTTGCCGCCCTAGTTTCCGTCATACCGGTGTTATGTTCCTGGAGTATGCGTTCCTTATGCGGTCGGGTGATTTATGGGACCCCCTTGACAGTTCGCTTTGAAAAAAACTCCTCCAGCAAGGCCCAACCTTGGTTTTACCATTTGCCTCACCACCACCTACCCTTTCCCTTGGGTCGGCCAACCCAAGGGTCATCTTTATTTTAGCCCCCCCCCCCCGGGCCAGTGCTTGTCTAAGTGTTGGTCCGAACCGAGTAGACTGCGGGGGCCCCTCAGGGCAACTCGAGGTTTGGTTTTACTCGTAGGATGTCTCATCAGGTGTTGCCCTGAGAACGAGATATGTGCAGCTCCTATCGGGATTGTCGGCGCATCGGGCGGCTTTGCTGGTCTTGTTTTACCATTGTCGAAATGTCTTGTAAACCGGGATTCCGTGTCTGATCGGGTCTTCCTGGGAGAAGGCTATTCCTTTGTTGATCGCGAGAGCTTGTCATGGGCTAAGTTGGGAACCCCTGTAGGGTATAATCTTTCGAAAGTCGTGCCTGCGGTTATAGGCAGATGGGAATTTGTTAATGTCCGGTTGTAGATAACTTGACACCAGATACGAATTAAAACGCATCAACCGCGTGTGTAGCCATGATGGTCTCTTTTCGGCGGAGTCCGGGAAGTGAACACGGTTTCTGGGTTATGTTTGACGTAAGTAGGAGTTCAGGATCACTTCTTGATCATTACTAGTTGACGACCGTTCTGCTTGCTCTCTTCTCGCTCTTATTTGCGTATGTTAGCCACCACATATGCTTAGTCGCTGCTGCAGCCTCACCACTTTACCCCTTCCTTTCCCTTTAAGCTTTGCTAGTCTTGATACCCATGGTAATGGGATTGCTGAGTCCTCGTGGCTCACAGATTACTACAACAACAGTTGCAGGTACAGGTTGTGTGATGATCTTGGCACGATAGTGATGTTTGCTTGTCGTGGAGTTTCGTCTTCTGCTTCTTCTTCGATCAGGGGATAGGTTCCAGGTCGGCAGCCTGGGCTAGCAGGGTGGATGTTGTTTGAGTTTCTGTTTGTGATTCATCCGTAGTCGGATGTTGCTCTTATGTATTGTGATGTTGTATTGGTGTGGCATTGTATGCCTTATGTATGTATCCCCATCTATTATGTAGTGTTGATGTAATGATATCCACCTTGCAAAAGCGTTTCAATATGCGGGTCTATCCTTGGTGGGACCTTCGAGTTCCTTTTGGATAGGGTCGCATGTTGGGCGTGACAGCCGCCCCGCCACCTCACCGCCGTCCACTGCCGCGGCCCCGGCACCTCCCGCCGCTCGGAGGTCGCCGCCCGGAGCCCCGCGCCTCCGGCCTCCTCCCCCTCGCGCTCCAGCCTCTTCCTCGCCGCCGGCGACCGTCTCCGGCCACCTCCCCGGCCAACTCCGGCGAGGTCCTCCGGATCGGGATCAGATCCACCCATGCCCTCATCCAAACACGCCGTCCCTGCCCCGGATCCCCTCGTCCCGCACGCCTCCGTCCCGCATTGACTTTCGCGGTGGTAAAAAATGCACCAAGTCCCTGAGAGTTTTCAACATTTTCATGCCTTGTTCATCGCATCATATCTCTGTGCATACTGCTCTATTTCGTGCGTGTAATGTATCAAAGTGTTCACCATGAGATGCTCTTATTTTGTTCCATTAGGCCATCTTTGGTTGAGTTTATCTTGAAGCCCAAATATCTGTTGCAAGAGTGCTATATGTTGTTAACTGCTGTCTGCTAACAAAACATGATGAATTGTTATTTTTGTTGCATTTTGTGTGTGCATCCTATGAGGTTTATCTCTACATGAGTTTTGTACTACATCATTCCATCCTTACATAGGTGCAATCCATGTATTTTTGTGAGTCTTGTACTGAGTGCATCGAGCTTGTTAAGTAGGGTACTTGCTGTTGCTGTTTTGCTAGGCTGAATCTGTTATTTCGTGATTCTATTTAAACCTGCTGCTACAAGTCATTCTATGCATAATCTGGAGATGTTCACTAAGCATGTTTTGCTACACATGTTATGCTCTATCCATCCATGCCCCTGGTTGCATTTATAGCCTGCTGTAGCTTGTTGTAATCTTGCTCCAAAGTTGCTAAATAATGTTGTTGTCAGCCTGTTAACATTAAGTTCAGTTTTTGCCATGTGTTTTGTGAGTGATACATGCATCCTATGAACTTGCTCTTGCCATGATTAGCTTCACAAACATGTCTTCGTGCTGATTATTGCCTTGCGATACCATGAATTGCTCTGTGGTGAGTGGTGCAGGCTCACCAACATGCCTACTTATTGTTGTTTCTGCCATGTATGAATCTGTCATATAACTTGCCATGTTTACATGGGTGCCATCATATCTTCTGATCCTTTTTGACTCATGGTCAGTAAAGGACTTTTGTTCTATGCATTTATTAGTATCATTCCATGCCTTAAGTTTCTATGTTAAGTTCCTATAGCATGTTGTTTGATAGCTCTAAACATTGCAACCTGATATTATTTCTGCTAAGCCTGAAACTGTTATTATTTGCAATCTTGCCATGTGTTTTGGAGCATGTTATAGTGTTTTATGGAGATAGCTCAGTGTTCATGTTTTGTTATGCTTTACCTGTACATCATGTCCATGCCTTTTTTCCATGTTGGGGTGTTGTAGCATATCTTCATGATGCTTGCAATATGCCTAGTTGTTGTTTTGGATAGCTTGTCCTTTAAACTTGTATAGAGTGTGTGTGTTGAACCGTTGCTCCGTTTTGAGTGTGCTCTATATGAAACTTGCTTGTTTTTGCATGTAGTTTCATATTATCATGTTGCATCCATGTTTTGAGGTGTTTTCTTGATGTTTGGGTGCATTTTGCATCAATGCCATGTTTAACTTGTTTTGCTCATATCTTCTAGGCCGTAACTCCGAACTAAATGAACTTTATATGTAACTTGACTAGAATTTCGTGTAGATCATCTTTGTGCATCTTAACTTGCTGTTTAGCAACTTGAACATAAGGTTTATTCAGATCTGGAACAATTTCGAAATATGCATATGAGGACTTACCGGAATTGTTATATGTTGTTCCCGGCCTCATTTAAACTTGCCTTGATGTGTTGCTCTTGTTTACATCATCTCTTGCCATGAGTAGCTTCATGTAGCCTTGTCATGCGTCATGCTTGTTGTGCATCATGTCTTGTCTATGTGTGGTGTGTTTACCATGTTGTGTGCTTCTCTCGTAGTTCCCGTTTCGTTGCGATCGTGAGGAATCGTTCGTCTACGCTTGGTTCGTCTTCGTGGCTTCATCTTCTTCATGGACTCGTTCTTCTTCCTTGCGGGATTTCAGGCAAGATGACCGCTACCCTGGATCTCACTACTATCATTGCTATGCTAGTTGCTTCGGTCTATCGCTTTGCTGCACTACCTATCAATTGCTCTTCAAGCCTCCAAATTTGCCATGTCAGCCTCTAACCTTTTTCACCCTTCCTAGCAAACCGTTGCTTGGCTATGTTACCGCTTTGCTCAGCCCCTCTTATAGCGTTGCTAGTTGCATGTGAAGTTGAAGATTGCTCCATGGTGGACAGGATTATGTTGGGATATCACAATATCTCTTATTTAATTAATGCATCTATATACTTGGTAAAGGGTGGAAGACTCGGCCTTATGCCTGGTGTTTTGTTCCACTCTTGCCACCCTAGTTTCTGTCATACCGGTGTTATGTTCCCGGATTTTGCGTTCCTTACGCGGTTGGGTGATTTATGGGACCCCCTTGATAGTTCGCTTTGAATAAAACTCCTCCAGCAAGGCCCAACCTTGGTTTTACCATTTGCCTCACCACCACCTATACCCTTCCCTTGGGTCGGCCAACCCGAGGGTCATCTTTATTTTAGCCCCCCCAGGCCAATGCTTGTCTAAGTGTTGGTCCAAACCGAGTAGACTGCGGGGCCCCCTCGGGGAAACTCGAGGTCTGGTTTTACTCGTAGGATGTCTCATCCGGTGTTGCCCTGAGAATGAGATATGTGCAGCTCCTATCGGGATTGTCGGCGCATCGGGCGGCTTTGCTGGTCTTGTTTTACCATTGTCGAAATGTCTTGTATACCGGGATTCCGAGTCTGATCGGGTCTTCCTGGGAGAAGGTATATCCTTCATTGATCGCGAGAGCTTATCATGGGCTAAGTTGGGACACCCCTGCAGGGTTTAAACTTTTGAAAGCCGTGCCCGTGGTTATGTGGCAGATGGGAATTTGTTAATGTCCGGTTGTAGATAACTTGACACCAGCTCCGAATTTAAAACGCATCAACCGCGTGTGTAGCCGTGATGGTCTATTTTCGATGGAGTCCGGGAAGTGAACACGGTTTTTGGGTTATGTTTGACGTAAGTAGGAGTTCAGGATCACTTCTTGATCATTGCTAGCTTCACGACTGTTTCGTTGCTTCTCTTCTCGCTCTTATTTGCGTATGTTAGCCACCATATATGCTTAGTTGCTGCTCCAGCCTCACCACTTTACCCCTTCCTTTCCCATGGAGCTTTGCTAGTCTTGATACCCATGGTAATGGGATTGCTGAGTCCTCGTGGCTCACAGATTACTATAACAACAGTTGTAGGTACATGTTATGCGATGATCTTGAAGTGAGAGCAATGTTTACTTGTTTGGAGTTCTTCTTCTGCTTCTTCTTTGATCAGGGGATAGGTTCCAGGTCGGTAGCCTGGGCTAGCAGGGTGGATGTCGTTTGAGTTTTTGTTTGTGTTTCATCCATAGTCGGATGATGCTATTATGTATTGTGATGTTGTATTCGTGTGGCATTGTATGCCTTATGTATGTATCCCTATCTATTATGTAATGTTGATGTAATGATATCCACCTTGCAAAGGTGTTTCAATATGCGGTTCTATCCTTGGTGGGACCTTCAAGCCTCTTTAGGATAGTATCGCATATTGGACGTGACAGCGGTGTCTTCGACTCGCTTCCGAAGAGAGGATATCTCAGCATGAGCGGCATTTAAGGCAGATTCGGAGGAGATCAGCACACCCTGGGCAGCGCTCTCGCGCTACTCCACAGCCTGCAGTTCGGTCTTCAGGACGGAGGTCTGGCCCTCAAGCTCAGCGCTGAGCAGCTCCAATTCTAGGCGGTGCCTTCCATCCAGCTCAGCGCGCGCCTTCGCCACCCTCTTCTCCACCTCCACCTGGACCTGAACTTCTCGTGCGGTGACGGCGTCCTCGGCGACCGCAAGCTGTCGTTCCCTCACCTCCATCCTCTCCAGCGCCTAGCTGTGTTCCACGACATCCAGCGTTAAGTCTTCATGGCCCCTCAGGAGTTCCGCCTCAGCAAGGGCCATCTCACCTAGTGAGGAGGCCAGCAAGGCACGACGCTCCTCGACTTCGCGCTGCAAGGACGCAATTGAAGACAGAAGACCTCGCTCCTGCTCCTCATCCGCCTCACGACGGCGATCGGTTGCCTCAACCTCTTCCATGGCGCGAGCACATGCTTCACGTGAATCCGTGAGCGAGGCCGCCGCGCACGCCGCGGCTTTGTCACGCTGAAGCTTGCCAAGGTTGATGGCTACCTGCAGCCGCTGCCACTCATCCTCCAAGCAGCGGTTCTCTGCCTCAAGCCTGGTGTCGACATTGGTAAGCTCCCCGCCAAGATGGATCATCGCGCGCATCGCTTCACCAAAGAGCATGAAGCGCACCATGCTATGACCATGAGCGAGCGTGAGATCGTCACCAAGACCTGCACCGACCCCGGGGGTCGCTCATGAGGCGCTGGGTGCTCCGCCAGCCGCCAGCCGGAGGCTGGAAGGTGTGGCCCCATAGCTGGAAGACGAAGGCTGCCCAGGGCGCGCTCCCCTGCTGGCAGTGGCAAGAGGGAGGATCACTGGGGCACCCTCTGTTCCGTGGGTGGAGCCATGGGAAGAGGGCACATGGGGCCCAATTCTGGGGCACCCTTGCGGCGTCGTGTCGGCCGAAGCTGGTCCCACGCCCCACGCAAGATCGGGGCGCTGGGGGCTGTGCGCGTCCGTCAAGCTGGGGGTCCTTGGGGGTTCTGGCCTCCCGAGTTTTCACCTTCGCGAGGACCCTGCAAAATCACACTCATGAGACAGCACGACACGTTTGTAGGTCAAGAGCAAGGGTACTTACTCATCAATAGCCACGTATCTCCTCGGCCTTAGTGGTCGACGGGTGCCGTCATTGCGGCACAGGGACCTCTTCCTCTTCATAAGCGACTCCAGGCACAGACGGCGCCGACCAGACCCAGACAGGCGATCCTCAGGAGGGGGAGCGCTCGCTGTGGTATCAGGAGCAAGGGTCCCAAGGCTAGGGTTACCCGGCGCCACCTCTTGGCTCGCAACCCCTGGGCCATTGGTGGGGCCTTCATCATCAGCAGTCGCTCTGGAGCCATCATCCTGGGCGTCAGAAGCCCCAGCCTCCGAAACTTGGGGCTGCACTAGCTACACAGCGGCTCCTTCCAAGGGCCCAGAAGCCCCGACCTCATGAGCTTCTGGCGGGGCCAGGCCTCAGGAGGAACCCTCGGTAGTTGATGAAGACGCGCGCCCCCTGCCTCCACACTCGGGGCGCACGCAGCAGGGTCGATTAGGAGAGGAGCCACGAAGATGGGATTCTCGCGGGGTCCCTCAACACCCTCGGGAAGCAACCCCCACTCGTCGAACAGGGGCATCTGCCCCGCGAAGGCCGCCTTGTTTGAGCACAGATAGAGGAGGCAGCCACCCCCCAGAAGGTCAGCAGGCTCGGGCTTGCCGATCAGGAGCTTGAGCACCATGCTCAAGGTATCGGCAGCAAGCGACGGCTTCTGTAGCCTCATCAGATCCCCGGCGCATGTGAAGTCCCACATCGAGTGAGAGTGGCGCTGAAGGGGAGCAATGCGCTGCTTCACAAATTCCTTCACCACCATTGGCGCAGTCAACCCCAGGTCCTGGAGCCTCGCCAACCTCCTCCAGATGAAAGCCAGACGCTGATCGGAGAGCTTCTCATGGCGCCAACCGGAGCTGGGCGAGGCCGGAGACCCCGGAATTGTGAGCAGGGGGCTGAATGCGCGGACATCCATCAGAAGCCATTGCTTTTGGAATCCCTTCGCGACGGGCGAGATCTCAAAGTCAATCCATTAGCCAGTGGTCGCAACCATGGCTTCAAAGGACACGCACCCAGAGCGTTGGCGGGCGTCCACCAACGAAAGAAGGAAGAAATGGCGAAACAAGGCCACGGAGGGAGTGATGCCCACCATGGCCTCGTAGAGGAAGGCGAAGACAGCAATGAGGATGACGGAGCGAGGGTCCAGATGCAGCAGATAGATCTGGTAGTGCAACATCACAACATTGAAGAAAGGGGAGAAGGGAGGAATCAACCCAGCAAGAAGAGCATGGAGATAGATGGGGATCTCAGTGGCACTCATCTCTCTGGTTCGCCAAGACGCAGGGCGGACAACCGTCGCCTTCCCCTCGTTGGAATCAGCGGCGAGCGCATGGCGAACCTTATCCACCCCCTCTTCGTTGATCACCATCGACTGCTCAAGGGCTGGCTCCAGGGCCGGTGGAGGGCCGGCCGGCGCGAGCGGCTTCCCTTTCTTCTTCCTCGGCTTGGGGGCCATGGCGAGCACTAGGAGGGGACAAGGTACCGGTATCGGATCTACGGACATGGCGGCACGATTGGAGGGGAGAAAGCAAGAGCCGGGCACAAAAATTTGCAAGGGGTGAGCTGCTCTAGCAACGGGCGACTGTTCGGCCAGCTGGATATCAAGGCGGCGTGGGGAAGCGGAGTCGCCCACGTCCCATCAACCGCCACGTGTTTTCATAGCCACAGGCTGTTAGGGCCCGTGGCGCTCCGCACTTGCCCTTTGGCTTCGCCTGGAAACCAAGTCCAAGCGCGCCTTGGGCCCGGGGGCTACTGTCGGTGTCCTGGATATGGGGGTATCTAGCCCTACCTGCGTGTGGACCACCACGTGGCTCCATCGACGGCCTGGTACGGCCCAGCTTCAACACCAACATCACAAGACCCTCACGAGGGGCCAAGCCTCGCGAGGCGGACGACGCCAAGACCCCCGAAGGAGTTGACCTCCTCAGGAGGGCTCCTGAGGGGTGGAGAGTTCTATGCAAGATACCTCATGAGGCTCAGCTGACTTGAGCCATGACGACCGAGGCCAGGCGGGCGCAGAGCGCAGGTTTCCTCTTCGGTGCAAGGGAGGCAAGCCACAGGCGCAGAGTCCCGAGGAATCAGCCAAAGGTTGCCATTTCGGTGCAACGAGACCAAGACCGCCAGGACGGCAGGACGGAGGTCATCCACGAGCCCACCGCAGCGTCACGACCAGAGGCTTTTCGCAGGCGAAGACTACTTTTGTCAGGACAGACTGTACTTCTTGTCCCCTTTCAAATCCCGTCATTATGGAATCCCTTCCCGCTCATATTTGGGAAGAGGACCAAGAACGCTATATATAGGACTAGCCACCACCATAGGAAGGGGACGGATTCATTCGGACCAAAAACACCATGCTAGCTCAAGAACACCTCTCCTTCGGAGGCTTGTTCATCCTCTCTACTTGTTCATCCATAGCCCCTCAAGGCAATCCACCACACCACACTAGAGTAGGGTACTACACCATAATGGTGGCCTGAACCAATATAAATCTCTGTGTTTTTGTGTCTCTTTGAGCTCGACGCGTTAGGCCTAGGAAGATCATGAGTAGGCAGGCTGGGCGGGTTGAGATCTCCGCACGCACCCCAGAGTTCAAACCTCTCACGGGGTGCCAGATCCCGAAATCCGACACACACACGCTCTTACAAACCTGCTTCTGGAGTTTTGGTCTAGTACCAGATATTTATATACTCTACATATTTTACAAGTCTTTGTCAAGATATTTACTAACACCGAACCTATATGGACACCATATGCATCTAACTATAGAAAAATAGAAATGTGGTTTTGTCGGTTATACTCTGGTTAGAAGGGGGGGCTACCCTTTAATTAATGATTTTAAAGCGTCGTGAATTTCTCACATGATGCCAAGAAAAAAATCCTATCTTAACATCTAGATTTGAGCAAAAATAAAAGCATGATTAGATCTTGATCAAAACGACTATGGATCTCAAATTGAGAACTGGTAATTTTTAATTTCACGGAGCCATACTACTCCCAAAAATGTCTTAACATTAAAATATAAAGTGTAATATGTGGCATTAAAAAGTATCACCTATCACTCCATTTGTTAGTACATGGATTGTGTATAAAGTTCTTTAAAATTAACATGTCATGTCGATTTTTTCATATGCATAAAAGTTTAATATAAATGTGTTTTTTATGTATCACTTGACCTAACTTTTTCACGTATCTATGGAAAATTAAACCAGGTGATTTACACCAAGGCTAACACACATATAGGACCAAAATACATGTGAGTTTAGATAAAATGGGAAACAATTTGTTCAATGACTTGAGGATTACACTGAATCGTAATTAATAATTTACATAAATAGTTGAAACGGAACATAAAACATGACAACGTCAGAAAGATGTCACACAACCCCTTGAAAAATCCATAGCCACACTTATTTTACTCTTTTTCATTGGCTTCATTTTGTGTCGAATATGCATTAAACTGCTTTAACATTGACTCGTAATAATATTTGTTCAAAAGAATATTTTGGAGTCCAAATATAAAATGTTTTTATCATTATGGTTCTCATGGTGATATATTTAAAAACATCATGCATTGATATATTTCAATGAACATTTTTAGGGTCTTGTTTTCCTAGTGTAGTTGTATTCTACATCGGGGAACGTCATGGTTTTATATCAAATCAAACCAAATATTGTATTTTTTGAATGTTCCCTTCAATCTATATGTATATTTTACTATATAAATTCTGATTGGTGGTAGACGACCAATAGTGTCCCCAATCGGCGAGCAAGTACCTGCTTGTGCTAGCAATCGTTCTCATGTCCATGTTTTTTTTATGTGGATGGGGAAGCGACTAAAGAAGTCATTATTGCGTTTCTTTCGTGTAGGTCGGATGAGGAAGGAGAACTAAGCAGCAAAATGAAGGGAAATTTGAGCATGTTTATCCAGAGATGTTGGGCGGTAAGGATATATGTGCTTTCCTATTGGCCTTACACAATATTTATGCAAGGAGGCCATAGGTGAGTCAGATAAGTGTATCATGTGTCACACCGAATATTGCATTGGTGGATTGTTAATTCAAGTTTTATTTAAATTTTCTTTCTTATTATTGTAAAAATACCTAAAAATTGTTCTGTAAGTACATCTAGTTCCCCCTTTGTGGATTTGATGATTAATAAAAAAATATGGAACTAATGTGTTATAGAGTGTATGGAGGTGCTAGGTCCTCGAGGATTTGGTTTAATCAAAGGATTACAACTCCTAAAATGTTGAGAACACATTGAAGTCTTCCCAGTGCCTAGTGAAGAACTGGAATTCGGGGAGTGGTATTTATTTACTAGTTTATTTAATTCCTCATAGAGTCGATAGGGAAAACCATATTATTAAAGAGGGGTAAAAAGTGAAGCAATATTAAAGTCTTCGTGTGTGCTTAGTCAGAATCCACCCTACTCAAATAGTCAAGACATGGAAATCTCCTTCCATGCAAGCCTACTAGCTCCAGTAACTAAGTCAAGTGCGTCCGAGGAATCAGCACGAGTTGCCAGTGTCACTAGAGTTAGTTTACTCTCCAAGGAGTTAGAGCATGGTTAATAATATAGCAGTTGCTAGCTATAGCAAGTTGCCATGACATCTATAGCCAATTTAATAGCCATCACATATAATAGTTAGCTATAAGAAGATACTACTTTATGGACATATGGCCCATGTTCCACTCTCTCAAACCTTCTTAGAGCTCGTGTTATAGCCGGCTGTAAGGCTGGCCATAGTGGGGGTAACATAAGTAGTATCATGCACTTGAAACTCGCAAATACGCTTATGTGGCAGACAATTAAAAAAGAAAAAGATGGTTATAGTAACATAGGTAGATACTGTAACATAATAAATGTTATGCTACTATGTGTCATGCATGGCAATAAATGAGACCATCTATGATACTAATCTATGATACTATGCATTATGGATGTAGTATCATACACTAGTATCATATGCATGATACTTGTATATGATACTCTCACTATGACCAGCCTAAGTCTACAGCCCGCTTATCTTCTCTCTCTTCCAACTCAGCAACAATATAATATTTAAATCCTTGTAGCCCGCTTACATCACCTTATTATACTTGCTCTAGGAAGGTTGTCGTTGAAAGTTTTCTTGGGTTCTTCGAAACCCGCGTATGACCAGTGCTATTGTCACCGTTTTCAGTTGTCATCAGCTTGTTGATAGGAGCATCACATCCAAATGTCACTTCTCACCCCTTGTCCAGAGTGGTGACTAAATAGCCCCTGCCGCCACCTAAAGCAGGTGGTTTCTCAAATGAAATTTTGCTAGAGGCATCAAGCAATACCCTTCATCCATTATAGAGTCAAATCCCAAGTGAGGGAAAACTACACGATCCTGAGCATGAGTTTTGATTGAGAATCAGCAAAGATACAGTTGTGCCTAGCTCTTGATTTGTTACTCTTGATGAATTGACATCCTCGAGATGGTAGGTGTTATTATGTGAACATACAACATGTGAATTTGACAAACAAAAGGTTTGTACCAATTCGGGGATCACCACAAGATCTACCCGGAGTGTTGGACGCTCTAAGAAACTTAGCTTAAGGGGTACACGACGATGACTTGTCCTCACAGCACTGTGCTTAGCATGTCCAACCAAGACATAGAACTGAAGCCAACAATTGGATAAACAAATCGCATGTCTTTTCCAACTTAACGGTTCTTATTCCCCACCCTATGTTTGTTGGGGAACGTTGCAGAAAATTAAAATTTTTCCTACGGTTTCACCAAGATCCATCTATGAGTTCATCAAAGCAACGAGTCATGGGAGAGAGATTGCATCTACATACCACTTGTAGATCGCGTGCGGAAGTGTTCAAGGGAACGGTGATGATGGAGTCGTACTCGTCGTGATTCAAATCACCGATGACCAAGTGCTGAACGGACAGCACCTCCGCATTCAACACACGTACGGTACGGACGACGTCTCCTCCTTGATCCAGCAAGGGGGAAGGAGAGGTTGAGGAAGAAGGCTCCAGCAGCAGCACGACGGCGTGATGATGGTGGAGAGGCAGTACTCCGACAGGGCTTCGCCAAGCGCTCAACGGAGGAGGAGAGGTGTTGGGGAGGGGAGGGGCTTCGCCTTGGATCAGGTGTTCAGCCCTCCCCTTGCCCCTCCATTTATAGGGGAAGGGGGAAGGGGGCCGGCCCCCTCTAGATGAGATCTAGAGGGGGGCGGCGGCCAGGGAGGGGGCTTGCCCCCCAAGCAAAGGGGGTGCGCCCCCTTTAGGGTCCCCCCCCCCCAACCCTAGGCGCATGGGCCCAAGGGGGGGCGCCCAGCCCTCCAGGGGCTGGTTCCCTGCCCCATGCGGCCCATGAGGCCCTCCGAGAGGGGTGGCCCCTCCCGGTGGACCCCCGGAACCCTTCCGGTGGCCCCGGTACAATACCGATATGCCTCCGAAACTTTCCGGTGTCCGCATGACAACTTCCCATATATAAGTCTTTACCTCCGGACCCTTCTGGAACTCCTAGTGATGTCTGGGATCTCATCCGGGACTCCGAACAACATTCGGTAATCACATACAAGTCTTCCTAATAACCCTAGCGTCACCGAACCTTAAGTGTGTAGACCCTACGTGTGACGCCCCCGATTTGACCGTACACTAATCATGCACGCAAACGTGTACGATCAAGATCAGGGACTCACGGGAAGATATCACAACACAACTCTAAAACATAAATAAGTCATACAAGCATCATAATACAAGCCAGGGGCCTCGAGGGCTCGAATACAAGTGCTCGATCATAGACGAGCCAGCGGAAGCAACAATATCTGAGTACAGACATAAGTTAAACAAGTTGCCATAAGATGGCTAGCACAAACTGGGATACAGATCGAAAGAGGCGCAGACCTCCTGCCTGGGATCCTCCTAACTACTCTTGGACGTCGTCAGCGGGCTGCACGTAGTAGTAGGCACCTCCGGTGAAGTAGGGGTCATCGTCGACGGTGGCGTCTGGCTCCTGGACTCCAGCATCTGGTTGCGACAACCAGAAGAAAGGAAAGGGGGAAAAAGGGGGGAGAAAGCAACCGTGAGTACTCATCCAAAGTACTCGCAAGCAAGGAACTAAACTACATATGCATGGGTATATGTGTAAGGAGGCCATATCAGTGGACTGAACTGCAGAATGCCAGAATAAGAGGGGGATAACTAGTCCTATCGAAGACTACGCTTCTGGCAGCCTCCGTCTTGCAGCATGTAGGAGAGAGTAGATTGAAGTCCTCCAAGTAGCATCTTCAAGTAGCATCTCCAAGCAGCATCGCATAGCATAACCCTACCCGGCGATCCTCCTCTCGTCGCCCTGTAGAAAAGCGATCACCGGGTTGTCTGTGGAACTTGGAAGGGTGTGTTTTATTAAGTATCCGGTTCTAGTTGTCATAAGGTCAAGGTACAACTCCAAGTCGTCCTGTTACCGAAGATCACGGCTATTCGAATAGATTAACTTCCCTGCAGGGGTGCACCACATTCCCCAACACGCTCGATCCCATTTGGCCGGACACACTTTCCTGGGTCATGCCCGGCCTCGGAAGATCAACACGTCGCAGCCCCACCTAGGCACAACAGAGAGGCCAGCACGCCGGTCTAAACCTAAGCGCACAGGGGTCTGGGCCCATCGCCCATAGCACACCTGCACGTTGCGAGGGCGGCCGAAAGCAGACCTAGCCTAGTGGTGTTCCAGTCCAATTCGGCGCGCGCCGCTCCGTCGCTGACGTCTGAAGTGCTTCGGCTGATACCACGACGTCGGGATACCCATAACTACTCCCACGTAGATGGTTAGTGCGTATAGGCTCGTAGCCGACTCAGATCAAATACCAAGATCTCGTTAAGCGTGTTAAGTATCCGCGAACGCCGAACAGGGCCAGGCCCACCTGTCTCCTAGGTGGTCTCAACCTGCCCTGTCGCTCCGCCACAAAGATCCACACAGAGGGCCGTCGGGACAAAGGTCCTTTCAGCCCCCAATCCGTGAATCACTCGCGGGTACTCTTCGAGCTGACCCGACTTTAGTCACCATCTGTATAGTATGTATGTATGTATAGTATATACCCGTGATCACCTCCCAGGTGATCACGGCCCGATAGTATAGCAAGGCAGACTGACAAGAATGTAGGGCCAATGAGGATAAACTAGCATCCTATACTAAGCATTTAGGATTGCAGGTAAGGTATCAACAGATGTAGCGACAATGTCAGGCTATGCATCAGAATAGGATTAACGAAAGTAGTAACATGCTACACTACTCTAATGCAAGCAGTATAGAGTAGAATAGGCGATATCTGGTGATCAAGGGGGGGGGCTTGCCTGGTTGCTCTGGCAAGAGTGAGGGGTCGTCCACTCCGTAGTCGAACTGGGCAGCAGCAGCGTCGGTCTCGTAGTCTACCGGAGAGAAGAGGGGGAAGAAACAATGAATACCAAGTAAACAGATGCATATCGATGCATGACATGTCAAGAAGCGATGCTAGGCGTGCCCTAACGTGGTATGAGGTGGTACCGGTGAAGGGGGGAAAACATCCGGGAAAGTATTCCCGGTGTTTCGTGTTTTCAGGCAGAGGAGCCGGAGGGGGAAAGTTGCGGGTTCGATAGGTTAGGGGGGTGTGGCGGACGAACGGACTGCGTATCTGAATTCGTCTCGTCGCTCTGAGCAACTTTCATGTTGAAAATATTTTAATCCGAGTTACGGATTAAAAGATATGATTTTCTAAAGATTATATTAATTTCTGGAATTTAATTAATTAATTATTTAATTCGAAAATGAATTTATGACGTCAGCATGATGTCATGCTGACATCAGCAGTCAACAGGGTTGACTTGGTCAACCTGACAGGTGGGCCCCGTTCATCATTGACTGTTTAGTCTAATTAATTTTTAGCTAATCTAATTACTGTTTAATTAAACTAATTAGTTAATCAGGTTAATCTAATTATGATTAATTAACTTAATCAATTCCTTAATTAATTAATTAATTAATTTAATTATTATTTATTTATTTAATATATATTTTTTTAATTCTTTCTTTTTTTTCATTTCATTTTTTTAACACGTTCTGGGGGGCGTGGGCCCCGTTTGTCTGAGGCACAGAGGCCTGGGGCTGTGCAGCCCAGGAGCGAGCGCCGCGGCACCCAGAAGGGCACCGGCGGGCACGGCACCGACGGGGGGAAGGGGCGAGGTCAGGCCGGGGTAGCAGGGGCCGTCGCCGGACGGCGGCAGCCGAAGCGGGTGCTTGGGCTACGGGCGCGTGGGTGGAGCGGCAGGACGCGGTGAGCGCACCGGGAAGGGCCGCGGTGCCCGGGCGCGTGCGTTGGGCGTGGCTGGAGGTGCCCAGGCGCGGCGAGCGCACCGGGATGTGGTGGCCACATCGAGGCAGAGGGGGAGAGAGGAGGACGGATGGCG
>NC_041391.1:599608389-599609910 GCF_002162155.2 Triticum dicoccoides
TTTTTTTTATAGTCTTAGGTTTTAGCTTTTCTGTTTTGTTTTTCCTTTTTTTATTTTCTTTTATTATTTCTTTTCTGTTTAAATTCATCTAAAAGTATTTAGGCTTTTTATAAAAAGGGGTTTGTTGCACCATAATTACCTTTGTAATATTTGGCGTCCACCGAACATTTTTGTTTTTATTTTGAAAACGTTTATTCTTGACTTGATTTTGAATTTGAAATTCGAACCGGTTTTTGAACTAACCCGAGATTAACTACAGTGACAAAGGTGACGTGGCATCATTAGTGGGGATTACTGTAGCTTAATTACCCGGGCGTCACAATTCTCCTCCACTACAAGAAATCTCGTCCCGAGATTTAAGAGGTAGTGAAAGGGGGAAAGGTTTGGTAACGAATCTAGCGGGTCTTCTCATTCTGGCTTGCTCTTCTCGAAGAGGTCAATCCAATATACTGATGCCTTCATACTTCTGCTTCAGGTCAAAATGATGAAGTCTCCATCCTTTCTTCGGGATCTTCATCGTACTTACAAAAAGGATATGGGGGGAAGACTCGGGAAGGGCGGGCCTTACCAGGTTGACTATCTGGTACATGAAACTTAAGAAAATATCAAGAGCAGAGTAAGGAGGTATCCTGGGAAGTTTCGAGCGGGCAGGCAATCGTTCGATGTCTGATATGTGGCATGAAAGGGGTTCGAAGCCACGAGAATAGGTATTTGTCTGATACCAGAATGAAGGTGGCTCATGAATTACATATGAGGCCACGCGCGAGGAACAACCTTGGGTACAGGGGGGTACAGGAGAGTCAGGTTTCGATCCTGTGGAACTGTGGGTTATGGGGCCACCATGTGGATTAAAAGTAGGAAGGACAGTGACATCTTGCACGATCATGTAAGCAAGGCATGCCAGAGGATAGTTTGTCGGTTATGTCGGCAACAACATCGGTACCAAGGGCGAGGGACGAAGAGAACCATTTTCCTGCTCGTTGAACGAGGCGGGCCAATAGGCAAGGTTCTCGTCCATCGGTGGCTACCGAAATGTCATCAACAATAGTAACAGGGTCTTACTGACACGGTCGTACACCAAGGTGTTTACATAAGCAGAAGAATATTACTGCTTAGATCATATAGACCTCAAGAAAGGTTAAACCAAACAATGGAAAGGACATATGATTATCAGATTAATCAGGCGATGGAAAGGAAAAATGTGTCTTAGTCACATAATTCAGGGATATATCCTTCCCAAGGATAAGCAGAGCATGGTATCCGTGGCAGGATATCATGTAGAAAACCCTTTAGGTAAGGGGGGGAGGAATCTCATGATATTACTCATACAACGGTGTTAGGATAATTGATAACTAAAATATAGCATCGTGCTTCAAATGTTCCTGTTGAAAATCGGAGTACCATTGACATGCTTCGAGATAGTATTGACATGGTCTTCAGGTGAAGATCAGACTTTGGAAACACGAAGGATCCATCAGGAATAACTTGTAGAATAAGTCTTACAATTTCCTCCAGGAAGAA
>NC_041391.1:599609920-599614251 GCF_002162155.2 Triticum dicoccoides
GGGGGGGGGGGTGCTAGGCATGACATCAAGTTACCGGTTCATCAAAGGACCAATATCATAACTCTTGGAAAGTTGTCCCAACCATCATATCTGACCGAGATTCAGATCCGATTGGTGTCATGATACCTCAGACTCAGGATGTCCGAGAATAAAAGGTGCAACACAAATAGACGAAATGACATTTCAGGATTCTCAGGGAAATGAACTATGAAGTGATTTCCGTTAACAAGAGTCCATCATTAACCCAAGGAGAGGACAAGGAGGTGTCTGGTGAACCCAACGGCAATTCACCGAGATTCCCAAAAGATGGATTTCCACCATTAAGTGAACAAGGAGATAACATTTGTCAGATCAAATGATATAAGGAAGTATGCTCGAGGAAAACATACACAATTAAACATTGGTCGAAAGGTGCACCCGAAATATGGGTTGGGTTGCACGACCAATATCAGAATGGTGATTCAATAGTCAATAGCCTAAGAATGAACTTTCGACCATTAACTTCAAAAAAAATAGGATTGCTAGAAGGAAAGAATCCAAACAACACCGTTCACTTGTTGGAATTAACACGGGGACCAAGAAAGAATGGTGATGGTGAGAAGTATTTCTATGTCAAGAATTCTCAAGAGGTGGAACAAATCTCAGAACATTCTTGACATAAAGGATGGTAATACTCCAAGGTAAAGAAGAACAATTGCTGGATAGCAAGGAACTCAAGGTATAACACCAAACATGAACAAGCTTGGGTTGGTGGGAAGGCAATAAAGTGGTCGATGACAATACAATTCATCGAGGGCAAGGATGGTATTTCTCATCATGAATTCAATTGATATCCTGGATGAGCTCAGAATGTTGATGATCACGACACCTTTGTCGCGAGAGTTCATGAAGATGTAATCGATCGGCGACGACATCAAGTCAAAGTAATGATGAAGTGAAAGGTTATTGGAACCAAGGGTACGACTCAACTCGAAACCAAGCTTGTTGTTCAAGGCGAAATGGTATGACGATGAGGATCGACGTAAGGTTAGTTCATCGTCGAAAATTGTGCTCCGAGAAGAAGGACCGGGTAGCACAGTTAATATCATCACGACAATGATATAGCCAAACAGGCTAGGAATGGCGTGATCGAGTACAAACTCGTACTTATAGAAGCTTACTGAAGAGTTGTTGAACCGTCGAGCGGACTCGGTTCAGTTATCGGTGTCTTTGAGTGTTCAATAACTCCGAGCCCATGAAAAATTGTAATCGGTGAGTATGTAGTACTTGATGGAGAACTCATAAGAAATTATGCAGTTCCAAGATAATCTCGAGATACCAGGTGGTAATACTCGAGGACAGATCAAACTAGAAGTTGAACTGGGGTATTGCTCTATAGAAGACAAGTGCTTAAACTTGCACCGGACATGATATTTAAAGGAGAACATGGTCAAAACCACGATAGCAAAAGGCCAGATCCTAGTTATAAGATGAACTTATACCAAAGGAATAACTTATTTAAGAGAAGCTTTAATGATAAGATTTACATCGTGTCCATGGGCATGAACACAAGTCCAAGGTCGACTCCCACTTCTCCAATGCATAACCTTTCATTCACTTCTCACGTTCGATGAAGTTGCAGTGTTGAAATTTTATCTGGTGAAGCACCAGAAGAGTATGATTCGTGAAAACTTTCGAGTTCACACATATTAAGGAAGGCATAGGTTCAACCCATCAGGGCATCTTACGAACATATACCACAAACTTCGGGGTAATTAATACAAGCTCGAAAGTAGAGCATTGTTGGTCAAGCAGAGGATACAATGTACCAAAGGCATTATGTATCAGGGGAAAGAGCTCATAACGTGATTAATATGAAGGACATAAAATCCAACAAAGGAACCGATGGTCCACAACGGAGCTGGTGTGGGTATCGGTACTCTATCAAAGGAAGAAGGAATGCAAGTGCACCGGATTATAGAAACAACTGACTAACTCAATTGTCAAATGCAAAGGAATTATGAGTTCCAAATCAAGGGATCAGAAGCAATGCTCTGATTAGGGATGGATAAGTTGAATAGCCTTATGGTACAATCAACGACAATTGGATTGGTCGAGAACCAATTCCAGTTAAAAGAATGGCAGCTCAGCCAGAAAAGTAACTTATAAGGATCAAAGATGATTGCGTGCATTCGCAAACATATTGAGTCAACAGACTCAAAAATGATAATGACAAGGAATGTCAATAGACTACGAGAGTTATGGGATTAACCTTAATGCAAGCAAGCAAGAATTTCAAGAGCCAAAGGCTCCAGAGGATTTTCGGAAGATCGAATATTATTTAGAAGACTTTTGTGAAACACTAGAACAACTGGGGATGAGCGGATACTCGGCAAGCGCGAGTAATTATCCGTAGGGGTATTCATGCAGCAAGGAACTGCAGGGCAGTAAGCGTAAAGAATTCTCAGAATATCGAAGAGTATTTCAGGACATCTTGTAATAACAAGAGCAACTGGGGATGACAATATGAACGATAGGTGTAAGTAGTTATCCAGAGGGATTTATCGATGGAAGTGAATTGCAAAAGCGATGGCACATAGTTTCGAGAGCACATCGTAGAGTATCTTCAGAATCTTCTGGTGCAGCAGGCGGTCATCGGTAACAAGTGGCTCTCCGGGAGAAAGTACTTGCGAGAACCTAAAGTTAGTTTTGTTTTTAGCGAAATCATTTAACCCGAATAGAAGAGAGCTCAGAGTCCCAGAGTAAAGGTCGAGGAGTAAAAGATCCTAGTACCACCCAATGGCGACGTGTGCCCGTAAGACACACAGCCATGTTAGTAAAGGTTTTGCCATGTCTAGACTCAACTTCGGCCAAGGAGTTGGAAAGGGGATTCCTACAGGCAGTCGGCTCTGATACCAACTTGTGACGCCCCCGATTTGACCGTACACTAATCATGCACGCAAACGTGTACGATCAAGATCAGGGACTCACGGGAAGATATCACAACACAACTCTAAAACATAAATAAGTCATACAAGCATCATAATACAAGCCAGGGGCCTCGAGGGCTCGAATACAAGTGCTCGATCATAGACGAGCCAGCGGAAGCAACAATATCTGAGTACAGACATAAGTTAAACAAGTTGCCATAAGATGGCTAGCACAAACTGGGATACAGATCGAAAGAGGCGCAGGCCTCCTGCCTGGGATCCTCCTAACTACTCCTGGACGTCGTCAGCGGGCTGCACGTAGTAGTAGGCACCTCCGGTGAAGTAGGGGTCATCGTCGACGGTGGCGTCTGGCTCCTGGACTCCAGCATCTGGTTGCGACAACCAGAAGAAAGGAAAGGGGGAAAAAGGAGGGAGAAAGCAACCGTGAGTACTCATCCAAAGTACTCGCAAGCAAGGAACTAAACTACATATGCATGGGTATATGTGTAAGGAGGCCATATCAGTGGACTGAACTGTAGAATGCCAGAATAAGAGGGGGATAACTAGTCCTATCGAAGACTACGCTTCTGGCAGCCTCCGTCTTGCAGCATGTAGGAGAGAGTAGATTGAAGTCCTCCAAGTAGCATCTTCAAGTAGCATCTCCAAGCAGCATCGCATAGCATAACCCTACCCGGCGATCCTCCTCTCGTCGCCCTGTAGAAAAGCGATCACCGGGTTGTCTGTGGAACTTGGAAGGGTGTGTTTTATTAAGTATCCGGTTCTAGTTGTCATAAGGTCAAGGTACAACTCCAAGTCATCCTGTTACCGAAGATCACGGCTATTCGAATAGATTAACTTCCCTGCAGGGGTGCACCACATTCCCCAACACGCTCGATCCCATTTGGCCGGACACACTTTCCTGGGTCATGCCCGGCCTCGGAAGATCAACACGTCGCAGCCCCACCTAGGCACAACAGAGAGGCCAGCATGCCGGTCTAAACCTAAGCGCACAGGGGTCTGGGCCCATCGCCCATAGCACACCTGCACGTTGCGAGGGCGGCCGAAAGCAGACCTAGCCTAGTGGTGTTCCAGTCCAATTCGGCGCGCGCCGCTCCGTCGCTGACGTCTGAAGTGCTTCGGCTGATACCACGACGTCGGGATACCCATAACTACTCCCACGTAGATGGTTAGTGCGTATAGGCTCGTAGCCGACTCAGATCAAATACCAAGATCTCGTTAAGCGTGTTAAGTATCCGCGAACGCCGAACAGGGCCAGGCCCACCTGTCTCCTAGGTGGTCTCAACCTGCCCTGTCGCTCCGCCACAAAGATCCACACAGAGGGCCGTCGGGACAAAGGTCCTTTCAGCCCCCAATCCGTGAATCACTCGCGGGTACTCTTCGAGCTGACCCGACTTTAGTCAC
>NC_041391.1:599615409-599615820 GCF_002162155.2 Triticum dicoccoides
GGCCGTCGCCGGACGGCGGCAGCCGAAGCGGGTGCTTGGGCTACGGGCGCGTGGGTGGAGCGGCAGGACGCGGTGAGCGCACCGGGAAGGGCCGCGGTGCCCGGGCGCGTGCGTTGGGCGTGGCTGGAGGTGCCCGGGCGCGGCGAGCGCACCGGGATGTGGTGGCCACATCGAGGCAGAGGGGGAGAGAGGAGGACGGATGGCGGCTCACAGGGGGAGTAGGGAACGAGGCAACGGTGTTCGGGGAAGAGGTCGGAGACTGCGTGACGGAGAGGAAGCAGGCCGTTGACGTGGTCCGGCCAGGAAGCTCTGGGCGCCGGCGTCGGGCGCCGGGGTGGAGGGGCGAGGGGTGGTCGAGGAGGCCGGTCGGGGATGAGGATGGGGACGCGAGGCGGCAGATCCGGCGTTGAA
>NC_041391.1:599616228-599644835 GCF_002162155.2 Triticum dicoccoides
TGGCGGAGGCGTCCCGCGCGGCGTCGAGGCGAGGAGGAGACGAGGACAACGGGGCTGCGTTGGGGTCCTCCTCCTCTCGATCCCGATCCAATCGGGGGAGAGAGGGGAGGGGTGAGATATTTTCGGGGGGGTGTGGGTGTTTGGGCTAGGGTTTCCTCCCTGGTGGGGGGTTATGGAGGGGAGGTAGCGGGCTGGCCGGCTGGGCCTGGGGGTTGGCCCAGTTGGGCCACGGCCCAGGGGGGGTTTCTCTTTTTTTTATAGTCTTAGGTTTTAGCTTTTCTGTTTTGTTTTTCCTTTTTTTTATTTTCTTTTATTATTTCTTTTCTGTTTAAATTCATCTAAAAGTATTTAGGCTTTTTATAAAAAGGGGTTTGTTGCACCATAATTACCTTTGTAATATTTGGCGTCCACCGAACATTTTTGTTTTTATTTTGAAAACGTTTATTCTTGACTTGATTTTGAATTTGAAATTCGAACCGGTTTTTGAACTAACCCGAGATTAACTACAGTGACAAAGGTGACGTGGCATCATTAGTGGGGATTACTGTAGCTTAATTACCCGGGCGTCACACTACGGGTTCGGGAGACACGCAGACATGACCGAGACGGCTCTCCGGTCAATAACCAACAGCGGGATCTAGATACCCATGTTGGCTCCCACATGCTCCTCGATGATTTCATCGGATGAACCACGATGTCGAGGATTCAATCAACCCCGTATGCAATTCCCTTTGTCAGACGGTATGTTACTTGCCCGAGACTTGATCGTCGGTATCCCAATACCTCGTTCAGTCTCGTTACCGGCAAGTCACTTTACTCGTACCATAATGCATGATCCCGTGACCAGACACTTGGTCACTTTGAGCTCATTATGATGATGCACTACTGAGTGGGCCCGGTGATACCTCTCCGTAATCCGGAGTGACAAATCCCAGTCTCGATCCGTGTCAACCCAATAGACACTTTCGGAGATACCTGTAGTGCACCTTTATAGTCACCCAGTTACGTTATGACGTTTAGTACACCCAAAGCACTTCTACGGTATCCGGGAGTTACATGATCTCATGGTCTAAGGAAGAGATACTTGACATTGGAAAAGCTCTAGCAAAACGAACTACACGATCTTGTGCTATGCTTAGGATTGGGTCTTGTCCATCACGTCATTCTCCTAATGACGTGATCCCGTTGTCAATGACATCTAATGTCCATAGTCAGGAAACCATGACTATCTGTTGACCAACGAGCTAGTCAACTAGAGGCTTACTAGGGACGTATTGTGGTCTATGTATTCACACGTGTACTACGATTTCCGGATAATACAATTATAGCATGAATAAAAGACAATTATCATGAACAAGGAAATATAATAATAATCCATTTATTATTGCCTCTAGGGCATATTTCCAACTGTCTCTCACTTGCACTAGAGTCAATAATCTAGTTACATTGTGATGAATCGAATACCCACAGAGTTCTGGTGTTGATCATGGTTTGCTCGCGAGAGAGGTTTAGTCAACGGATCTGCGACATTCAGATCCGTATGTACTTTGCAAATATCTATGTCTCCATCTTGAACATTTTCACGGATGGAGTTGAAGCGTCGCTTGATGTGCCTGGTCTTCTTGTGAAACCTGGGCTCCTTGGCAAGGGCAATAGCTCCAGTGTTGTCACAGAAGAGTTTGATCGGCCCCGACGCATTGGGTATGACTCCTAGGTCGGTGATGAACTCCTTCACCCATATTGCTTCATGCGCTGCCTCTGAGGCTGCCATGTACTCCGCTTCACATGTAGATCCCGCCACGACGCTCTGCTTGCAGCTGCACCAGCTTACTGCTCCACCATTCAACATATACACGTATCCGGTTTGTGACTTAGAGTCATCCAGATCTGTGTTGAAGCTAGCGTCGATGTAACCCTTTACGACGAGCTCTTCGTCACCTTCATAAACGAGAAACATGTCCTTTGTCCTTTTCAGGTACTTCAGGATATTCTTGACCGCTGTCCAGTGTTCCTTGCTGGGATTACTTTGGTACCTTCCTACCAAACTTACGGCAAGGTTTACATCAGGTCTGGTACACAGCATGGCATACATAATAGATCCTATGGCTGAGGCATAGGGGATGACGCTCATCTCTTCTTTATCTTTTGCCGTGGTCGGGCATTGAGCCGAGCTCAATCTCACACCTTGCAGTACAGGCAAGAACCCTTTCTTGGACTGATCCATTTTGAACTTCTTCAAAATCTTATCAAGGTATGTGCTTTGTGAAAGACCTATGAGGCGTCTCGATCTATCCCTATAGATCTTGATGCCTAATATGTAAGCAGCTTCTCCAAGGTCCTTCATTGAAAAACACTTATTCAAGTAGGCCTTAATGCTATCCAGGAATTCTATATCATTTCCCATCAAAAGTATGTCATCTACATATAATATGAGAAATGCTACAGAGCTCCCACTCACTTTCTTGTAAACGCAGGCTTCTCCGTAAGTCTGCATAAACCCAAACGCTTTGATCATCTCATCAAAACGAATGTTCCAACTCCGAGATGCTTGCACCAGCCCATAAATGGATCACTGGAGCTTGCACACTTTGTTAGCATTCTTAGGATCGACAAAACCCTCCGGCTGCATCATATATAGTTCTTCCTTAAGATGCCCGTTAAGGAATGCCATTTTGACGTCCATCTGCCATATCTCATAATCATAGTATGCGGCAATTGCTAACATGATTCAGACGGACTTAAGCTTCGCTACGGGAGAGAAAGTCTCATCGTAGTCAATCCCTTGAACTTGCCGATAACCCTTAGCGACAAGTCGAGCTTTATAGATGGTGGCATTACCATCCGCGTCCGTCTTCTTCTTAAAGATCCATTTGTTTTCTATCGCTCGCCGATCATCGGGCAAGTCAGTCAAAGTCCATACTTTGTTTTCACACATGGATTCTATCTCGGATTTCATGGCTTCTAGCCATTTGTTGGAATCTGGGCCCGCCATCGCTTCTTCATAGTTTGAAGGTTCACCATTGTCTAACAACATGATTTCCAGGACAGGGTTGTCATACCACTCTGGTGTGGAACGTGTCCTTGTGGACCTACGAAGTTCAGTAGCAACTTGATCAGAAGTACCTTGATCATCATCATTAATTTCCTCTCCAGTCGGTGTAGGCACCACAGGAACGTTTTCCTGAGCTGCACTACTTTCCGGTTCAAGAGGTAGTACTTCATCGAGTTCTACTTTCCTCCCACTTACTCCTTTCGAGAGAAACTCTTTTTCCAGAAAGGATCCGTTCTTGGCAACAAAGATCTTGCCCTCGGATCTTAAGTAGAAGGTATACCCAATGGTTTCCTTAGGGTATCCTATGAAGACGCATTTTTTCGACTTGGGTTCGAGCTTTTCAGGTTGAAGTTTCTTGACATAAGCATCGCATCCCCAAACTTTTAGAAACGACAGCTTAGGTTTCTTCCCAAACCATAATTCATACGGTGTCGTCTCAACGGATTTAGACGGTGCCCTATTTAAAGTGAATGTAGCTGTCTCTAGAGCGTATCCCCAAAATGATAGCGGTAAATCGGTAAGAGACATCATAGATCGCACCATATCCAATAGAGTGCGATTACGACATTCGGACACACCGTTACGCTTAGGTGTTCCAGGCGGCGTGAGTTGTGAAACGATTCCACATTTTCTTAAGTGTGTACCAAATTCGTGACTTAAATATTCTCCTCCATGATCCGATCGTAAGAATTTTATCTTTCAGTCATGTTGATTCTCTACTTCATTCTGAAATTCCTTGAACTTTTCAAAGGTCTCAGACTTGTGTTTCATCAAGTAGACATACCCATATCTACTCAAGTCATCAGTGAGAGTGAGAACATGACGATATCCTCCGCGAGCCTCAACGCTCATTGGACCGCACACATCGGTATGTATGATTTCCAACAAGTTGGTTGCTCGCTCCATTGTTCCGGAGAACGGGGTCTTGGTCATTTTGCCCATGAGGCATGGTTCGCATGTGTCAAATGATTCATAATCTAGAGACTCTAAAAGTCCATCAGCATGGAGCTTCTTCATGCGCTTGACACCAATGTGACCAAGGCGGCAGTGCCACAAGTATGTGGGACTATCGTTATCAACTTTACATCTTTTGGTATTCACACTATGAATATGTGTAACATTACGTTCAAGATTCATTAAGAATAAACCTTTGACCATCGGGGCATGACCACAAAACATATCTCTCATATAAACAGAACAACCATTATTCTCAGATTTAAATGAGTAGCCATCTCATATCAAACGACATCCAGATACAATGTTCATGCTCAAACTTGGCACTAAATAACAATTATTGAGGTTTAAAACTAATCCCGTAGGTAAATGTAGAGGTAGCGTGCCGACGGCGATCACATCGACCTTGGAACCATTCCCGACGTGCATCGTCACCTCGTCCTTCGCCAGTCTCCGCTTATTCCGCAGCTCCTGCCGTGAGTTACAAATGTGAGCAACGGCGCCGGTATCAAATACCCAGGAGTTACTACGAGTACTGGTAAGGTACACATCAATTACATGTATATCAAATATACCTTCAGTGTTGCCGGCCTTCTTGTCCGCTAAGTATTTGGGGCAGTTCCGCTTCCAGTGACCCTTCCCCTTGCAATAAAAGCACTCAGTTTCAGGTTTGGGTCCATTCTTTGACTTCTTCCCGGCAACTGGCTTATCGGGCGCGGCAACATCTTTGCCGTCCTTCTTGAAGTTCTTCTTACCCTTGCCCTTTTTGAACTTAGTGGTCTTATTGACCATCAACACTTGATGTTCTTTCTTGATTTCAACCTCTGCTGACTTCGGCATTGAGAATACTTCAGGAATGGTCTTCACCATCCCCTGCATATTATAGTTCAACACAAAGCTCTTGTAGCTCGGTGGGAGCGACTGAAGGATTCTGCCAATGACCGCCTCTTCCGGGAGGTTGATCTCCAACTGGGACAGGCGGTTGTGCAACCCAGACATTTTGAGTATGTGCTCACTGACAGAACTGTTTTCCTCCATCTTACAACTATAGAACTTGTCGGAGACTTCATATCTCTCGACCCGGGCATGAGCTTGGAAAACCATTTTCAGCTCCTCGAACATCTCATATGCTCCGTGCTTCTCAAAACGCTTTTGGAGCCCCGGTTCTAAGCTGTAAAGCATGCCGCACTGAACGAGGGAGTAATCATCAGCACGTGATTGCCAGGTGTTCATAACGTCTTGGTTCTCTGGGATGGGTGCTTCACCTAGCGGTGCATCTAGGACATAGTCTTTCTTGGCTGCTATGAGGATGATCCTCAGGTTCCGGACCCAGTCCGAATAGTTGCTGCCATCATCTTTCAGCTTGGTTTTCTCTAGGAACGCGTTGAATTGACATGAGCGTTGGCCATTTGATCTACAAGACATATTTTGCAAAAGTTTTAGACTAAGTTCATGATAATTAAGTTCATCTAATCAAATTATTTAATGAACTCCCACTCACATTAGACATCCCTCTAGTCATCTAAGTGTTACACGATCCGAGTCGACTAGGCCGTGTCCGATCATCACGTGAGACGGACTAGTCATCATCGGTGAACATCTCCATGTTGATCGTATCTTCCATACGACTCATGTTCGACCTTTCGGTCTCTGTGTTCCGAGGCCATGTCTGTACATGCTAGGCTCGTCAAGTTAACCCTAAGTGTTCTGCATGTGTAAATCTATCTTACACCTGTTGTATGTGAACGTAAGGATCTTTCACACCCGATCATCACGTGGTGCTTCGAAACGACGAACTTTAGCAACGGTGCACAGTTAGGGGGAACACTTTCTTGAAATTATTATAAGGGATCATCTTATTTACTACCGCCGTTCTAAGTAAACAAGATGCATAAAACATAATAATCATCACATGCAATTATATAGTAGTGACATGATATGGCCAATATCATATAGCTCCTTTGATCTCCATCTTCGGGGCTCCATGATCATCTTCGTCACCGGCATGACACCATGATATCCATCATCATGATCTCCATCATTGTGTCTTCATGAAGTTGTCACGCCAACAACTACTTCTACTTCTATGGCTAACGCGTTTAGCAATAAACTAAAGTAATTTACATGGCGTTCTTCAATGACAGGCAGGTCATACAAAAATAAAGATAACTCCTATGGCTCCTGCCGGTTGTCATACTCATTGACATGCAAGTCGTGATTCCTATTACAAGAACATGATCTCATACATCACAATATATCATTCATCATTCATCACAACTTCTGGCCATATCACATCACATGACAATTGCTGCAAAAACAAGTTAGACGTCCTCTAATTGTTGTTGCATCTTTTACGTGGCTCCAATTGGGTTCTAGCAAGAGCGTTTTCTTACCTACGAATAACCACAACGTGATTTTCTCAACTTCTATTTACCCTTCATAAGGACCCTTTTCATCTAATCTGCTCCAACTAAAGTAGGAGAGACAGACACCCGCTAGCCACCTTATGCAACTAGTGCATGTCAGTCGGTGGAACCTGTCTCACGTAAGCGTACGTGTAAGGTCGGTCCGGGCCGCTTCATCCCACAATACCGCTGAAGCAAGAAAAGGCTAGTAGCGGCAAGCAAGTTGACAAGATCTACACCCACAAAAAAATTGTGTTCTACTCGTGCAATAGAGAACTACGCATAGACCTAGCTCATGATGCCATTGTTGGGGAACGTTGCAGAAAATTAAAAAATTTCCTATGGTTTCACCAAGATCAATCTATGAGTTCATCTAAGCAACGAGTCATGGGAGAGAGATTGCATCTACATACCACTTGTAGATCGTGTGCGGAAGCGTTCAAGGGAACGGTGATGATGGAGTCGTACTCGCCGTGATTCAAATCACCGATGACCAAGTGTTGAACGGACAGCACCTCCGCGTTCAACACACGTACGGTACGGACGACGTCTCCTCCTTCTTGATCCAGCAAGGGGGAAGGAGAGGTTGAGGAAGAAGGCTCCAGCAGCAGCACGACGGCGTGATGATGGTCGAGAGGCAGTACTCCGACAGGGCTTCGCCAAGCGCTCAACGGAGGAGGAGAGGTGTTGGGGAGGGGAGGGGCTGCGCCTTGGATCAGGTGTTCAGCCCTCCCCTCGCCCCTCCATTTATAGGGGAAGGGGGAAGGGGGCCGACCCCCTCTAGATGAGATCTAGAGGGGGGGCGGCGGCCAGGGAGGGGGCTTGCCCCCCAAGCAAAGGGGGTGCGCCCCCTTTAGGGTTCCCCCCCCCCAACCCTAGGCGCATGGGCCCAAGGGCGGGGGCGCCCAGCCCTCCAGGGGCTGGTTCCCTGCCCCATGCGGCCCATGAGGCCCTCCGAGAGGGGTGGCCCCTCCCGGTGGACCCCCGGAACCCTTCCGGTGGCCCTGGTACAATACCGATATGCCTCCGAAACTTTCCGGTGTCCGCATGACAACTTCCCATATATAAATCTTTACCTCCGGACCCTTCCGGAACTCCTCGTGACGTCCGGGATCTCAGCCGAGACTCCGAACAACATTCGGTAATCACATACAAGTCTTCCTAATAACCCTAGCGTCACCGAACCTTAAGTGTGTAGACCCTACGGGTTCGGGAGACATGCAGACATGACCGAGACGGCTCTCCGGTCAATAACCAACAGCAGGATCTGGATACCCATGTTGGCTCCCACATGCTCCTCAATGATGTCATCGGATGAACCACGATGTCGAGGATTCAATCAACCCCGTATGCAATTCCCTTTGTCAGACGGTATGTTACTTGCCCGAGACTCGATCGTCCGTATCCCAATACCTCGTTCAGTCTCTTTACCGGCAAGTCACTTTACTCGTACCATAATGCATGATTCCGTGACCAGACACTTGGTCACTTTGAGCTCATTATGATGATGCACTATCGAGTGGGCCCAGTGATACCTCTCCGTAATCCAGAGTGACAAATCCTAGTCTCGATCTGTGTCAACCCAACAGACACTTTCGGAGATACCTTTAGTGCACTTTTATAGTCACCCAGTTATGTTGTGACGTTTGGCACACCCAAAGCACTTCTACGGTATCCGGGAGTTACACGATCTCATGGTCTAAGGAAGAGATACTTGACATTGGAAAAGCTCTAGCAAAACGAACTACACGATCTTGTGCTATGCTTAGGATTGGGTCTTGTCCATCACGTCATTCTCCTAATGACGTGATCCCGTTGTCAATGACATCTAATGTCCATAGTCAGGAAACCATGACTATCTGTTGACCAACGAGCTAGTCAACTAGAGGCTTACTAGGGATGTATTGTGGTCTATGTATTCACACGTGTACTACGATTTCCGGATAATACGATTATAGCATGAATAAAAGACAATTATCATGAACAAGGAAATATAATAATAATCCATTTATTATTGCCTCTAGGGCATATTTCCAACAATGTTTTCTAGTACTTTGCTCTATTTTGAGGTTTCCTCTCCCTGATAGACTTAGCCATCTTTGTCCTGCACTCCTGCCTAGTTACCATTGTGAAGACTTCCACTGGTTGTTTGTTGTCCATTATAACTCTATTACTTTATGTTACACACCTTTACATGAACACTTTTGTCTTGAATTGATTCAATTAAGTCTATTAGCATTTTACTTTCTCATCTTTACTGTTTATCTAGCATGTCTAAGTTGTCACAATCACTACCTAGTTTTCCCTTAGCTATTTTCATGTATGACATCATGTTTTGTTTTGTAGGTTGATATATGTCTTCACATGTTGTTTAGCTTTTTAGTTTCTTCCATGTTGCTCAAGAACTGACTTTCTGTGGGGATTGAACCCTATAACAAATAATTCCTCGATAAATCTCAGAGGACCATTTGTGGTTTCATGACCTAGCGAGAAGTTTAGTCCCACCTTGGGAGTGGTGGATATAAGGAATTCTCCCCCGTATCACATTGAAGCATGAGACAAGGAGTGGCACGCACACTCCTCGTCCGCCACCCATTTAGAACGCTCACCGGCGTCATCAAAATACGTGTTAAGCGCACCCATTTCCAATCCCGGCAACTAGGTGCACGGTCATACAAGAGAACATCCCTCTGAAGCCGCGTCCTTTGAGATCCTGCATGGGGAGAACAACGATACAATTTTGGGGAGCGTCTCAGCATGACTGCTCACTTTCATACGTCATTGTCGATGACTTCAACTACTTCCTCGACTTCCCCAACCACATCATAGGTGACAACAATATTGTCTAGAAAAGGACCTCCAATGTGAATCTTGTCCTGCAAGTGCGTGGTGTTTTGTTGTACCTATTTTTGGTAGTAAGAGTAGCAATCCCATGAAGAGATGAGAAAATGGTATTTTGCCCCTTATAGAGGTCTATCATAATATACTTGCAAGTTATTTTAGATCCCAAGCAAAAGTGGTGCGAAGGTAAAAATATTGCAAGTGTGTGAAAACGAGAATTAAAGTGCGCAAGAATAACAACTAAGAACAAGAGAGTAATGAAAATGATGGATTATGCAGTAGGGCTAAAAGAGTTATCAGAGAGTCTAGATTCAATACTAGTATTTATGATACTTAATAATGTAGAAATACAACTTTTGGTTTAGATACGTCATGCATTGTGTGCGAAGAGTCCATAGCAAGATATGTGCATACAGTCGCAACTTCGCATCACACACTCCACCACCGTCCCTCCAATAACTACCGGCGATGTACGATGGTGATTAAGAGTCTCATTTTCTCTTTGTGGAGGCGACATAAAGTGTATGGGTCTCCGTTATTCCCTTACTAGTGATCCACTGAGTAGAGGAGGTAGTTTATGTGACTATTGTACCTCTAACCTTCATATTACAAAGATAATAGTTTCATTCAATTCCACTATGGCTAAATATTGTGCAGGCAACGTGCGCGCAATATCATGAAGAACCTTATCACAATCATATAACAAAGATTATATATCTTATTGGTGTTCAATTCATATAACTATTAGGATTCCTCTATATCCCCAAGAACTAGAAAATTACTTAGACATAGATATACAAGACATCATCGAGGTGATCATGGCAATGAAAGATGAATGATCAATGTGATACATGTATAAATCCACACTACGATTCGAGGTTGCAATGAGATGAATGGAGGAGCCTCTCTCGAGGACATGGATGACGATGAAGACCGATGTCGCAGTCTTCGTGATTGAAGCAATGGTGAGGTTTCTACTTCTGTGTCTTAGTTGGAGTCTCTCTGTTCATCACATCCAAGATCTGTTTGTATGTGGTAAAAGTAATCGATCAAGGGGAGGCTATGCCGCATGATACCACCACTAGTACGAGCGGTGGCGCTCGTACTAGAGTTGTCTTCTATTGTGGATTGTCAGACGATGTTTGGTTTTCTTCCACATGCTTGTCTCAACCTGCCGCTTTCCACAAAAAAATCTATCAACATGCCGCTGTCGTGGCCCCCGCTTTCTCAACCACATGGTATAATCTGTTCATCTCACTTTCATTGGTTCATGCGTCTGCAGTACTTACTATGTTCACAAATATTTCATGTGCTATGCTTAGTACGTGATTTTTGCTAGCCTTGTGGGCATGTTTTTCACATGGATTGAATTAATTCAAAAAATGTTAATACTCTATCAAAAATATCTGTACATAAAACAATGATAACCGGATGAGAAACCCCAAAACCCATCACACACATGCTTTCTATTAGGAGAGGCTAATTCAATTGATTTTTATAAAGGCAAAAGCATTGACTTTTCATTGATTATTACAATTGCTTTGTTTGAATACGAGTACGACTTTTCCTTCGCACAAACAATTCAAACATTTACCAGTAACATAATATACTGGAACCGATGAATTTCAAGACATCCACGAGAGGACAAGGGACTGACAATTACCATGCATGTACAATGGTTGATAAGACAATGTTATCTTAAGTGTTGCATGTAATTTAGATATGGCAATAAAATGATGTCTACCCCCGCAAAAAATAAAATAAAATGATGTCTACAATGGGTTATCTCTTAGCCTTATATTTAATAACTAGCAATTCATAAAAATATGGTGAGACAAATTATGCTAAGAGATCATCTCTTAAATAAGAGAAGACATACCTTTTCTTATGAGTTTTCTTTCCTCCACTTCAGCATTTATCTTATGTGGCACTTCTAAGATAGCACCATTGTACCTGCACTGAATTCGACTTGTGTCGTGACTCCATTTCCGTAATGAAAATGGGCCCCTGTGGCCCTTTGCTCGTTTTTTTTCTCCACGGTTATCCGTTTATATGCTTTGGATATTCCTAAAATCTAAAAAGTGGTCGACCACCAACTAGACGAAACGAGCGGATGATTCATGGCCGCACGATCGCGCCAACGATCGCGCCCGGATCCGCCAGGTGCCACCTGGTCTGGATCGGCCGCGCGCCGCGGTCGGGGGCGGTTTTGTCCATAATCAGACAGGCAGCCCCACCTGTAAGCGGTAGAGAGAGGGAGTAGTGGGGGTCGTGGGCGGCGGTTTCGAAATCTGTGCCTGAAATCCCTCGCCCGCAGCATGCTCTCTCCCCATTCCATCTTCGTCTTCCTCCTCGCCATCCTCTCCACCGAACAGGCGTGATACGGGGGAGTCACGGCGGAGTGCTCAGGTCGGCGGCGGCTTGCGGGTGGTTCTCCGCGCGGGGGAATCGCTGCTACTCCTCGCCGTCGGAGGTATGCTCGCCTGCGACTTCTACATGCTTCTCCTCCCTCTCTCTGTCTCGCGGAGCGCGGATGGTGCCGAAATATGAGGGGAATGCTCCCTGGGGTTCGGGGATGGCGTGAACTACCCCAGCTTATCCTCGATTTTGGTCATGTTGAGTTCCCTTCTCCTCTCTAGTAGAACGCACCCAATGGTGGTCGGGATCTACAAGGACGCGTAGTTCACGGCACGGGGTGGCTGGCCAGGGTCAACGTGTAGTTGGCCAGGGTACGCGGTAGTCGTTAGGTAGCAGGGGATGCATGTCGATGGCGCCCGTTGCGCGATTTTAGGGCGATTTTGGCTGTTTAGTTCATGTTCCATTCAATTTTGTAGGGGTTTGAGATATGTTCATGACTCTTAGTCATTCTGGTAGTTGTATTTTAGATGTGTGCAATGATGTATGCAATGCATTGGCTGATTTGTAGTTGGTGTTCAGAGATTTAGGTGGTTAGTTGCACAAAATTCTCCCCAGTTGGCTGCGTCCATATAGTACTTGGTTGTCCATATGCTCTGCAGTTGCAGCAGTTGTTTTGGTCAGTTGGCTCACTGTTTGTACTAGTTGGTTGTCTATACGGTGTTCAGTTGCACAAGTTGCCTGCTCAGTTGGCTGCATCACTTTTACTAGTTGGCTGGTCATATGTCATACACTTTATGCTAGTTGCTCTGCTTAGTTGTCTTTTGCTGTTTCCACCTCCGCTGTGTGCAACTAGGGACTCTTGTTTGTGCAATTTAGCACCAATGCTTGCCAGTTTTCCAATATACTCTACCGAATCCACCAGCCTTGTGGTGGCTATGGTGGTTCATGTGTTTTCTCCTGCTTTGTGCAACTAGGGGCCCTTGATTGTGCAAATTAGTACCAATGCTTGCCAATTTTCCATTTTAATTTTTCTCAATGTGCAAGTCTTTGTTGTGGATGTGGTTGTTTTCATGCGTTTCCCTTCATGTTCAATTAGGGACGCTTATTTTTGCAAATTAGCACTGAATGGTTACTAATTTTTCAATATAGTATGCACAATTGTTTTGCTGGATTTTTTGCTTTCCATTTTTTGCTTGTTCCAGTTTGCACAAGTTATCTTACTGAGCTTGTTGCCTTTAGTTAACTATTTTCTGCCTGGTTATTACTTGTCACAGTTGGCAAGTAATACCTAGGCATAAAATAGTTAGTTGGCTTATATGCTGTCCAGTTTGCACAATGTTTACTGCCTAGTTGGCTGCATCATTGTAGTAGTTGGTTGTCCACATGTTTTTTTGGTTTTTTGCATTTTGTGTCCTGCTTATGTGTAGATGCCTGTAGGTCAAAGCAACTTTCTATGATTTCCATAGTTTGTTTCCGTATCTTCTAACTATGTTTTCTTTTGTTGTATTTCCTCCCACAGGGCAAAAATGGTTATAATAGGAGGAGATGCGGATGGCAATGAAGAAGATGTATTTTTTCACTTTTTTCTGTGTTTTTGAGTTGTTTTCAACTTATGCACGTATGATAATGTCCTTTTTTCATGTTTCCTTTTTGGGTTGCTTAATCAACGTTCTGGAAGTCAGTCGCTTCGCCAGAGTTCGAAGCGTCGTGCTAATCGCCAGCCACGACCTGCGCGGAGTGTTGAGCAGGGAGAGGATGTTGAGGTAAATGGCATGCTGATGACACAAGCCCATTTTCAGTTTTGTTTGGGTCATATAACATTTTTTATTTTTTTCCCATGCTCATGTTTTTTATTTTTTCTTAGGATGCTGAGCAGTTCCGTGTTGTAAAGCGGCCTAGACGTGCAGTAGTTGGAAAGGGAGTTGAGTCATCTTCTAGGGTAAGTAAATTTCTTAAATATAAGTGCTTCTCGCTTTTTTAGACGCTGATGAAATTATGCAGCAGTTCTCACCATCATTTTTGTTTTTAGTTTGTCAATAACAACCTTGTAGTTGACATCTCTAGTCATCTTTGATCTAAATACACTTGACATTAGTTGGCATTAGTTGGCATCTTGTAGTTGACAAGTTGGCTTCTTTATAGTTGACATCACTGGTCATTTTTTTGTGCAGGCAGCAGTTGCTGGAAGAGCTGTCTCATCTTCCGCAACAGATGCTGAGGTATGTGGTTTTTTTTGTGTTTATGAGCTATTGAACAGTTCCTTGCAAACCTTTTTTTTAGTTTTTGTTATCTTGTTGCAATATCATTTCTTATTGTTGCACATCCGTTAGAACTTTTTGTAGTTGCCAGGTATCGTATATTTTCTTAGTTTTTTTTTCAAGGTTGCACACTAGCAGTTTTTCAGTTGTCCTCATGATCTTTATTAGTTGCACAAATACATCATATTAGTTGGCATGATCCATTTTATGAATATATAGCTTTTTCCAATACTGATCCAAATGATGATTGTCAGATTTTTTTTTCATTCTTTTTTTCTCTTGTTTTTAATGTTTCCTTAATGTTTTTATATTCTCATCAACAGGCCAGCGGTCAAGGAGTTGAGGTGGCTGCAGGGGAAGATGTGGAGCGACCATCACAAGCGGGCAGGATAAGGGCATCACCAGCGCGGTTTGCAAATTTCAACGCCTCTCTAACCCCACCACAGAAGTCAGAGCTAGTTTCGAGGTTGTTCGGGGGGCTATTGAACTTGTCAGACACACTTCCAGCGGACCTCACTAAGTTCCTGGTGCAGTCCTACCAGCCACAGACCTCTGAAATGGTTTTCCCAGGAAGGGGAAGGATCCGTGTCGATGCTGACAGTGTTCAAAGGGTATTTGATCTTCCTAACAGGGGTCTAAAAGTCTGTTACAAAGTTGACAAGGATACAACTAGGAGATTCAGAGAGACCTTCAACATAACTGGAACTTCTCATCCCTAGATCAGTACATGGACCAAGATGATTAAGGATATGGGCGAAAGAACGGATGACACATTCTTTATGGCCTGGCTTGCGGTTGCCTTCAGCACTTTCTTAGCACCAACCACGGCCTTGAAGCTCAGCCCAAAGTGCTACGGACTCGTGCTAGATCATGAAAACCTCAAGAACACAAGCATCTGCCTTTTTGTAGCAGAACACATTAATGAAGCTTTCCGGAACATGGACCAGGAGAAGCAAACTGTCTTCTGCTGCTTGTATCACTTGATGGTTAGTAAAAACAACCACTTCCATTTGTTCTTGTTTTTTGTGCAGTTATAGTTTGCTGAAATACTCATAATAATAATTGAACTTGGCTTTTCTTTTTGTTGGGTCTGGTGAAGATACTATACCTTGATGCGCTTGTCCATGACATCCCAGTAAGCACATGCGCGATACGATCGAATGCATGGGATAGCATTGTAATTTCCAAGGTGATCAAGAAGGATACCATCTCTCCTGGCGTGTTCGGCAAATTACAAGTGAGTTCTCTTTGTTTTTTTCCAACAGTTTCTTCTTTTTATGTTCTTTTGATGTCTGGTCACTTTTTTTGGAAATTGCACAAAAACTGTCATCAGTTGGCACAAGAATGCATGTAGTTGCACAGCTTGTAGCTTTAAGTTTGGCATCTGTACACATGTTCATTTTAAATTGACACGCCATCTTTTTTAAGCTGCACAGTTTTACTAATCTTGCTGCACAGATGTGTGGCATCAGTTGGTAGAAACTTTTTTTCAAGTGCCATGTGGGTTGCACATTTTTGTGTCTTTGTTCAGTTGCATATATGTATAGTCGAATTGTCTACCCCAGTATCTTGTTGTAGTTGCACAGGTTATAATGTTTGGTTTCGTTCAACACAAATATCTGTTTTGACAACCTTGTTCTTTTCTTTTTCTCTTTTTTTACATCAGCTTAAAGAGGAGTATAGAGGCACGGAGCAGACACCACTGTTTGGTGGAATTTTGCAAGCTGAAGCATTCATGGCATCCAAGTTACCAATAACCTACAATCCGCAGGTTAGTGTTTTGCATACAGAAATTTGTACCACTTACCAACATTTTCTTTTGGCTGGGATGTATGTTCAATTGGACATGTATAACTTTTGTAGTTGTGAGAATACATGATTCAGTTGGCTGTGATGTATGTTCAGTTGCACATATAAGCTTCTGTGGTTGCACATGTTCTTTTGGACAGTCAAAGTGTTCGTTTACAACCATTGACACCAACTTGGCAGAATGCATGTTTTTAGTGTGTGCCACATTGCATGTGTAGTTGGCTAGAATCATGTTTTTAGTTGGCCAGAAAGTGTGTATTAGTCGGTTTTTGCTTATCACATCATGGTCAGTTACAGACATATTACTTTTTAATTTTTTTTTCTAAATGAATCAGTACTGATTTTTTTTGTTGATGCAGAAAAAGGCAAAGATTGCGAAAGTGGTCAATGACCTGTGCAAGGTTGTAACTGAACAGGTTGGCACCTTCATTGAAGCAGTTGCGAAGATCGATGACGAGGAACCGAATATTGATCCTTACGTACAGCAGCCATCAATGCAAACCGGGGCGTCACGTCGTGCTCCAAAAAGAAAGAGACGGGGGTCAACTATACAAGAAGAAGAAGAGTTTGTTGAGGATGAGTCAGAAGAAGATGAGGAAATGGAAGCAGCGATAGATGTTGACGATGACGGGGACACAGACGCGGATGAATCAGATGAGGAAGACAAGGATGAGGATGACAATGAAGAAGATGCAGAGGAGGAGGAGGAGGAGGAAGAGGAGGAGGACGAGGAGGAGGACAAACAAGAAGAGGACAAAGGAGAGGAGGAGGAGGAGGAAGAAGATAGTGAGGCAAAGGAGGAGGAAGAAGAAGGTGAGGCCGAAGAGGGGGACAGGGACAAAGGTGCAGCAGTTGATGGCAGTGAGAGGGGAGAAGACAAAGGCGCAGCAGCTGATGGCAGTGAGAGGGAAGAAAACAACGATGAAGAAGACGAGGACGGTTACGGTGATGATGTTGGGGGATCCAATGGAGGCAGCGGCAGCAGCGATGATGATGATGATGATGACAACGCCCCTGGTTCTGGTGGTACAGGCGGCAACACATCTAGGAGGACTAGCACTTCTGCCACCCCTGCCAGCAGCAGCAATTCATTGAGTAGCAGGAGCACACTACAGATGTTAATCGACAAAACTTGCTAGAAAGACAAGGATTTGCCGAAGTCAAAGAAAAATGACGAAGCAGAGTCTCAGGGCAGCATTGATATGTTCAAGCTCTACAACTTGAAGCCAGCTTTGCCAACCACCTTTCCTGTGCCAGATTTTAGCGACCAAGATATGTGTGAGAAGATCAACTTTGCCATTGACAAGAGCCTGTTCTTATCAAGTGTTGCTGAAAAGAATCAAATTGACATGGAGGAAGCAGGAAAGGGTCTTGACTGGGTTCATTCAAAGGAAAAATACAAGGAATATCTGAAGCAGCTTCCAGACCTAAGCTCCGGCAAGAGCAAGGCAGCATACATGGCAAACCCTCACGTGGTACAGAAGTGTAAAGCAGTTTCAATGAAGAAGAATCTGCAGTTGCCTGAAACCAAGGAGAAGATGGTGAGTGCAGATGCTGAAGTAAATATGGTCGAGGAAGTTGTGCTTCAAACTGATATGCCAACTGTAGTGAGTAGAGAGCCAACCACCATCACAGGAGTTCAACAGATCAAGGGGGAGACTCCCCTTTCAACAGTCCCACCAAAACCACCTAAGCAGCAAAAGATTGTCAAGTTTGCCAGGGTCACAAAGGTGGAACAGGCCACAAAAGGTTTGGGGTTCAGAGACGAGAGAGAACTGCAAGCCACAGCCATTGATGCAGTGGTGCCAACTTCTGCTAGGTTGCTGCCAACTCAGACTGGAAAGATGCCAACCACAGATACCAGTGTGTCAACTGATGTGTCAGCTAGCAGCGTGGCCACAGTCAAAACCACCACAGCTGCTCAGGAAGGCACCACTACAACTGCAAGCCCCAAGGTGCCTACTCATAGAGATGCTTCAATGCCAAACACAAAAGGAGGGGATCCTTCTACCAAATTGCCGTCCCCAAGAGCCAACAAACAGCAGCCAAGCATGCCTGCATCACCAAGAGCTGACTCTCAGCAACCATTAACACAAGAGGTGTTCAAGATTATAAGTATGTGCAAGCCTCCAAGGCCGCCAACTACAAGACTATCGCGAACCAAGTCAGTGAATGATGCACCCGTGTTTGTGCCGCAAGGAGATGCCCTGGTCCTTGAACCCATACGAAGATCAAAGTCTTATCATGGTGACGGGTTCTGCGATGCACCATCTTTTGACCTCGGCATAGATGGTCATGCTCCAGCACCTGCTCCAGCAGCAGAAACAGCGGAAGGCGGTGTGATTAGTATTGATGAGTGTGAATTGGACCCAGCAGCTGTGAATGAAGGATGCACTGCTGCTGATGCTGGCAAGGCAATAGCTCAAGAGCTAGATGTTGGATCACCAAAGAATTGCACACCCCGATATGCGTAGAACCAGAAGCTGGCATGAGCAGTTCTTCGGGACCACCTATTGCACGAAGACAAAGGAGGGTAATAAGGCCCGCAACATCTCAAAGGTCTCCATTCATTGACTACAACAAGAAGAAGTCTTTCAGCTCCAATGAGGCAGTGAACAAGCTTTACGCTGCCCTCTTGTATTGGGTCAGGCATCATGAAGGAGCAAATGATGAAGCTACCAGGTAAACTAACTCCCCACAGTCTACATACATATCTTTTTCAGTTGCACAGGACCAGCCACTTAGTTGCACAGAAAGCATAGCATGTTGCACAGAACAGGGCTTTTAGTTGCACACTGTTCTATTTTTCAATTTCATGCACATTTTTGTGTGCTTCTGTGACCCTTCGAGCTAACTTGTTTTTTTATTGTTTTCAAAAAAAAAGTCAACCCTGAGATAATCAGGTATGGTGATTTCTACATTTCTTTAAAGGAGTTAGTTGATTTGATGAAGCCGGTTCAATGGCTGTCAAAAATTGTTATTGAGACTGGAATCTTACACATCATGGAGAGCTTACCAGAAGGGTCAAAGAAGGTTGTTATGCCACTGAGGTTTTCGGTAAGTTTTTCCAAAACCTTCCTTACCCTTATCTTTGTTCTGTAGCACTTTTTTTGTTGACCAATTGAGCCATGCTTTATAATCTCTGCAGATGAATTTACAGCAAGGTATCCACAACGTGAATGAGATAAACAAGAAGTTTGACTACAAGAACCGTCTCAACAAGAAGGACTTGGTGAGTGCTGTGCCCACATGATCCATCTCTTTTTGTTGACACCCACAGCATGTTCAGTTGCACACGGCACATCTGTTAGTTGGCACATACTTGTTGCAACTTGTTTTTAACTTTGACCAAGTCTTTTACTGTTTTTTCTTAGCTACAGCATGTATGTGTGTCTGAAATCGTTCACACTTGCAGGTCATGCTGCCAGTGCTCGAGTGTGCTGATGTAACCGATAAGGAGGGAGGGAGGCATTATTGGGTCTTCAATGTCAACTTGAGGGACAGACGCTTCGAAGTTCTTGATTCAAGCAAGACGCTAGATGACATTGAGTTGATGACCACCACCTCTACCATCGCGGGGGCAGTACGCCAGCTATGGAGGAAGCATTACCCAAAGTTCAGCATCGAGCACTTCCAGATTATTGACATTGACGTACCGAAGCAGATTGGCAAGTAAGACAATAAGCATGGCTATCTTCTCAATTTCTTACCATCATTTTGTAGTTTTCAAAATTTTCTACATGTGCAATCTTTAGTTTTTCAAGACACAGTACTAGTCTGCAATCTTTTTATCATTTTTATGAGTTTCTAATGGATTATCTAGCCACTTTGCAGAGTGGCACATAAGCAGTTGCATAGTGGCACATAAGCAGTTGCACAGTGGCACATAAGCAGTTGCACTGTAGAACATAAGCATTTGCACAGAATGCATTATCTTTATTGGTTTTAATTTTATGTGACAAATTTTCTGTTCTTGCCCATCGCAGTAATGAGTGTGGGCTGTTCGCACTGCTTAACGCCACCGAGTGGAACGGTAGCCAACTGCCCAACTACGAACCCAAGGAAGTACTCAACATCAGGAAGAAGCTGGCATATGACTGGGTCACCAGCATGCACAACAGCGCCCCATGGAGGAAGTTGCTGAGATATGACAAGGACTAGGTCAGTACTATTTTTCTTTCTCTGCTCCATGGAGGTAGTTGCTGGTTTGCACAATTTTTAAGCAGATTTTGTAGTTGCACACTAGTAGCAATTCTGTTTGCAAGTCAATGTCATCACTTTTGTTTGATACATTAGGAGCACTGGACATACAATTGTTCAACAACTAAATATTTAACCAGTTGCCAACAAAGGCACAAATAGCAACCTTTTTTACACAGTGCATAAATTACATAAAGAGATATCATAGATGCTGAATGTGTCCACTTGGTCCCAATATTGCTAAAAAACATCATTCTTTTCCTTTTTTGTCTCAAAGTTACAAATGATGAAGTAGAATCACAGTAGCCTGAGTGGACACACACCAGCAGTGTGCTCTGTAGATTGGCACTGGCTGCATTTGTTTTTCTTCTTTGGGTGTAGCTCCAGCGCCAATTTGTATCGTCGACTTTTTGCCCTACCCTTTGTAGTAGACCTTGGAGGATCCCTGGGCACAAAATCATCAGAAGCTTGTGCAGGGGATGCAACCTCCAACGGGGCAGTAGGACCATCACGATCACCTGTGTGATAATCATATAAAAAAATTAGTACTTTTTTTTGTTGTGCAACCAGCACTGATGTTCTCTGCAACCACACAGCCTATGTTGTGCAACTAACTGGTTGTTGTGTGCAAGTTAAGTTGAAAAAAACACCTGTAGTAGCACGGCCCGTCATGGTACTTGGATTGTAATCGCTTATGGGCAGAACGGGACTAACAGGTTAGATTTTTATCTTGATCCTCAAACTAACACAGCGCACGCAACTAGGCAGCATGTTCTGTGCAACTGGGCAGGATGATATGTGCAACTGAAGTCACACACCCTAGTTTTGTTGGGAGTTGGGGAAGGTATTTTTACCTCGGTGATGAGCCCCCTGAGTCCTGCCTGTAGGTCCATTGGGAGTAGCACGCAGGGCACTGCTAGTTGGGCCAGGCGGGGGAGGAGGTCTTTGAGGGTTGGCATCACGTATAGCCAGAACGGGACAAACAAGTTAGTTGTGTTATCTTTGATGCTCGAACTAACACAGCGTGCGCAACTAGGTAGCATGTTTTCTGTGCAACTGAGCACCATGATGTGTGCAACTAGAGTTACAAACCTAGTTTGATGGGGAGTTGGGGCAGGTAATTACCTGGACGATGAGGCCCCTGAGTGCTGCCTGCAGGGCCAGGAGGTGGAGGATGTCCTTGAGGGTTGACATCATCTATATCCAGAACAGGAAAAACAAGTTAGTTGTGTTATCTCGATGCTTGAACTAACAGAGCATGCACAACTAGGCAGCCTGTTTCTGTGCAACTGGCCACCATGATGTGTGCAACTGGGCACAATGATGTGTGCAACTGAAGTTACACACCTAGTTAGATCAGGAATTGGGGCAGGTAATTACCTGGATAATGAGCCCCCTGATTGCTGCCTGGAGGTGGAGGAGGTCCTCGAGGGTTGCCATCATCTGATGGCCCTGTTGCAGTAGTCGGTTTTTTCTTTTTCTTGGACTTGTTTAGGTGGCCGATCTCGGTACGTGATGCGCGCATATGCTTGTATACAATAGCTTGTGCTGGATCAGAACCACTTGCAAACTTTGCTAGTTTCTGAAAATCGTATATCATGTTCCTCTCCCTTATCTGCTTCTTTGACTGAGGAGGCATTTCATCTAGTTGCTCATAACCAGTCCCTGGCGCACTAGGTACAGCAGTAGGTGTCCACCGTCTTAGCAGGTACCTTTCCAGTATGACATCAACTCCAATATGGGTGAACACCTTGAGGATGTGGCAATAGAGGATGCCGTCCTTGTCCATTTTACAGCACTCACACAAATATGAACCCTCCTCCACCCTTGCCTGCACCAAGTAGTTTCGAGAACCATATTTGGCAACAAATTCCTGGTTCGATCTGAGCTCAAATATATCAGCACCAACTTGGAATGCATTATAACGTCCAATCAGCTCAAACTCTTCTCTGAACTTGCGCTAAAGGTCCCTAGTATAGGTTTTGTAAGCTTGCTTCTCTATTGGGAAGTTGGACCACAGCTCAATCTCAAGGTGTTCTGTCCTGTAATCATTCCAGCCTTCCTTGGCAAGGATGTGGTTCTGGATTTTTTCATATTGCTTGACGAAGTTCAGCATTGAGTTGTGTGGGTTCACATATCTTTTCAGGACGGCGTTGAACCCCTCACTACGCTGTGTAGACTGTAGGAACGGGAAGAACCTGTGCTTGAAGTAGCACGGCACCCAAGTTGACCTGTATTCGTACAACTTCTCAAAATGTGTGTGTGTCATAGCCTCGTACTTCACCATTAACCCAGCCCAATTCTGCTCAAACTCGTCTATAGTGAAGCTGAAGTCCATACACTTGTTGAAATCATCAGAGAGTCCTGGATTCCGGCACAGCAGCCAACCAACTTTTTCCTGAGCCTTTTTTATGATGTGCCATCGACAACAGCGGTGCACGATGGTTGGAAAGATGCTCTGTATTGACTGCCTCATCGCACCATCCTGATCGGTGATGAAGTTGTCAGGAGGTTTGCCATCCATAGCCTCTAGGAATGCTCCAAAGACCCAATCAAAGCTCTATGCCAACTCCTGCCTCACAAATGCGCAACCCAGCATGAAAGATTGGCCATGTCGGTTTATTCCTATGAAGGACACGAACGGCATATTGTACATGTTGGTCATGTAGGTGGTGTCAAACGATATGCAATCATGGTACGCCTCCGCATAAGCTTTTCGAGCTAAGCCATCCACCCAAAATATGTTGACAACTCTGTCCTCTTCATCATATTTCACCTTATAGAAGAAGTCTGGATCGGTTTTTTGTATATCCTTGAAGTGCGCAATTGTCTCAATCAGATCACCCTCCTTTGTGTCATCTCTACGGAAACTTGTACAAAGATTAGTTATTGCCTTTGGTCCGAATGGCACCATCATCTCAGATCCATAGAACTCTGCCATTACATGCATCATACGTCCTGCATAATACAAAAACAAACAGTGTATCTTTTTAGTTGCACGAATGCGCACATCCAGCTGCTCAGTAATAGGACATGTGTTGGCACAGAAGATAATCGCAGGAAATGGACACCTAGCTGCATCTTTTTAAAAACACTTTTGCACTTTTTGCATACAGGACATTGTTTATTTGCACAGTAAAGACAATCTAGTTGCACAACTACACATGAAGTGAAGTCATTTCAGTTGCACACCAGTTGGACAGCAGTTGCACAGTTAAGTCATTTCAGTTGCACAGTAGTACCATAACAGTTGCACACTGGACTGCCTAGAGGAAAACTTAATTCTTTAAGGGATATAGAAAAACACCACACCTGTAGTCAAGTTACAGTTATACAAGATGCGCAGAAACTCCTTTTCATCAGGTGAGATGCCTTGGTGGGATCTCAAGTATTTGGATAATGAAGGTTTTTTCACAAGCGGATGATTGTGGTCACGAACAAAGTGCGTCACCTCCCATCGCCCATCTATCAGCTTCACCAACATTTTCGCTTTGCACTGAGTCTGCTTTATTGTCTCGCGTTTACGCTTCTTCTTCTTCTTACTAGTACCAGCCTCCTCTTCAGCAAATATTGGAGGTTCTTTTTCCATCTCCTCATCACTGTCAACAGATTTTGGATCTGGAATAGGGTCCAGGACAAGAGGAGCCTCAACTCCTCCATCATCAGCTTTGGGCTTCTTGAACTTGTTGCAGAAAAACTGTTGTTTTATAAATTCATTGGTGTGGGGTGTCCGTCTAGATGTGTTCATCTTGATAGAGAAACCCATCCGTAGTGCATAGCTGTTGTAGTGATCCTTAGCAATTTGAAGGCTGTCAAACCTCATGCCAACATAGGGTTCCATAGGTTGAGAACCAGCCTCATCCTCTCCTTCTTCTTCTTGCACAGCTCTGTCAACAGCCCCAGCTCCTAGCTCAGTCCTGGTTGGACCAGGAACATCTGCCTCGGTTCCCATGTCATCTAGAGTATGGCTCTCTGACTGCAAAAAGACACCACTACAGGGGCACCACGGGTTGATGGCTGGCCTGCCACATTGTCATGGCCCATAGGATTTCCACCATGACTTGCCTGCGTGTAGTAAACAGATCGAACATTTTCTGTCCAGTTTCCTTTTGGTATGCTGGGTTGCTGCTGATCTGTATCACGAGGAAGCTCATTGAGATCAGGAGGCAACTCATTGAGATCAAGCATTTTTTTTTCCTTTTTTTGATGCTGCCACACACTCACTGCACATATAAAAAAGAAGAAAGTGATGTCATCAGTTGTTAATCATAGAAAAGAGTGTTTCAAACAACCTAAAAACTTAGTAAATAGGCAGTTGCACACCATTTTATGACAATTTTAGTTCCAAAAGCAACATGTCTGTAGCAGAATCTTTTATTATAACATGCATGCATTTTTTTGTTTTTGCACACAGTTGTTATGTCAGTTGCACAGTTTGCAGTAAATAGTTGGTAAGAACTTGACTTCTTTTTACCACAGAGTTTTCTGACTTTTTCATCTGCTTTTGTTGCAATGATCCGCAGGGTTTCCGTTGGCAAGGAACTTATTCAGATTTTGCTGCACATAATTAGGACACAATTTGATGCTACTTTTTTTAGATGCAAAATCCAAGTGAAAGAAGAAAGAAGAATTTGAGGACAAACTATAGATATATGTTTTTCGTCGCCGTTCCTGTTTCTAGTTCCAGTATATTTGAACATATTTTTACACTATAGCTTTTCAATAGGTGTGCTACCAGAATATATGTGTGCGACAAGCAATATATGCGTGACTACTTTTGTCACGCCCAATACGCGATACTATCCTAAAGAGACTCGAAGGTCCCACCAAGGATAGAACCGCATATTGAAACGCTTTTGTTACATCAACATTACATAATATATGGGGATACATACAAGAGGCATACAATGCCACACAGATACAACATCATAATACATTAGAGCATCATCCGACTACAGATGAAACACAAACAGAAACTCAAACGACATCCACCCTGCTAGCCCAGGCTGCCGACCTGGAACCTATCCCCTGATCGAAGAAGCAGAAGAAGAACTCAACGCAAGCAAGCATCGCTCTCGTGTCATGATCATCGCATAACCTGTACCTGCAACTATTGTTGTAGTAATCTGTGAGCCACGAGGACTCAGCAATCCCATTACCATGCGTATCAAGACTAGCAAAGCTTAAAAGGGAAAGGAAGGGGTAAAGTGGTGAGGCTGCAGCAGCGACTAAGCATATATGGTGGCTAACGTACGCAAATAAGAGCGAGAAGAGAGAAAATGGAACGGTCGTGAAGCTAGCAATGATCAAGAAGTGATCCTGAACTTCTACTTACGTCAAACATAACCCAAAGACCGTGTTCACTTCCCGGACTCCGCCGAAAAGAGACCATCACGGCTACACACACGGTTGATGCATTTTAATTCGGATCTGGTGTCAAGTTATCTACAACCAGACATTAACAAATTCCCATCTGCCTATAACCGCAGGCACGGCTTTCAAAAGTTTATACCCTACAGGGGTGTCCCAACTTAGCCCATGATAAGCTCTCGCGATCAACGAAGGATATACCTTCTCCCAGGAAGACCCGATCTACAAGACATTTCGACAATGGTAAAACAAGACCAGCAAAGCCGCCCGAATGTGCCGACAAATCCTGATAGGAGTTGCACATATCTCGTTCTCATGGCACACCGGATTGTCCAAACTTCTGGTAGGCCAGCCCAGAGTTGCCCCTGGTGGCCACCGGCGGCTGACAGGTTGGACCAACACTCACGACGAGCACTGGCCCGGGGGGGATAAAATAAAGATGACCCTCGAGAGCGCGACTCCCAAGGGAAAAAGGGCTAGGTGAGGCAAATGTAAAACCAAGGTTGGGCCTTGCTGGAGGAGTTTTATTCAAAGCGAACTATCAAGGGGGTCCCATAAATCACCCAACCGCGTAAGGAATGCAAAATCCGGAAACATAACACCGGTATGTCGGAAACTAGGGCGGCAAGAGTGGAACAAAACACCAGGCAAAAGGCCGAGTCTTCCACCCTTTACCAAGTATATAGATGCATTAATAATATAAGAGATATTGTGATATCCCAACCAAAAATCCTGTCCACCATGGAGCAATCTTCAACTTCACCTGCAACTAGCAACGCTATAAGAGGGCTGAGCAAAGCGGTAACATAGCCAAACAACGGTTTGCATAGGAAAGGTGTCAAAGGTTAGAGGTTCATGGCAATATGGGAGGCTTGATAAACAGGTGATAGGTAGCGCAGCAAAGCGATAGAACGAAGCAACTAGCATAGCAATGATAGTAGTGAGATCCAGGGTAGCGGTCATCTTGCCTGAAATCCCGCAAGGAAGAAGAACGAGTCCATGAACAAGATGAAGCCACGAAGACGAACCAAGCGTAGACGAACGAATCCTCACGATCGCAACGAAACGGGAACTATCGAGAAGAAGCACACAACACGGTAAACACACCACACATATACAAGACATGATGCACAACAAGCATGATGCATGACAAAGCTACATGAAGCTACTCATGGCAAGAGATGATGCAAACAAGAGCAATACATCAAGGCAAGTTTAAATGAGGCCGGGAACAACATATAACAATTCCGGTAAGTCCTCATAAGCAAATTTCGAAATTGGTCCAGATCTGAATAAACATTATGTTCAAGTTGTTAAACAGCAAGTTAAGATGCACAAAGATGATCTACACGAGATTCTAGTCAAGTTATATATAAAGTTCATTTAATTCGGAGCTACGGCCTAGAAGATATGAGCAAAACAAGTTAAACATGGCATTGATGCAAAATGCATACAAACGTCAAGCAAACACCTCAAAACAAGGATGCAACATGATAATATGAAGCTACACACAAAAACAAGCAAGTTTCATATAGAGCACACTCAAAACGGAGCAACGGTTCAACACACACACTATACAAGATATGGCAACAATCTATCCAAAACAGCAACTAGGCATGTTGCAAGCACCAAAATAACATGCTACAGTATCTCAACATGAATACAAAAGGCATGGGCATGATGTACAGGTAAAGCATAACAAAACATGAACACTGAGCTATCTCCAGAAATCACTAGAACATGCTCAAACACACATGGCAAGATTGCAAACAATAACAGTTCAGACTTTGCAGAAAATAACATCAGGTTGCAATGTTTAGAGCTATCAAACAACATGTTACAGGAATTTATCATGGCAAACAAAGGCATGGCATAAAAGTACTAAATGCATAGAACAAAAGTCCCTTACTGACCATGAGCCAAAAAGGATCAGAAAATATGATGGCACCCAGGTAAACATGGCAAGTTATATGACAGATTCATACATGGCAGAAACAACGATAAGTAGGCATGTAGATGAGCTTATGCAACTCACTACAGAGCAAAAAATGGCATGAAAGGGAAACCAACAGTAAGAAGACATGTTTATGAAGCTAAGCATGGCAAGAGCAGGTCCATAGGATACATGTATCACTAACAACAAGCATGGCAACAACTGAACTTAATATTAATAGGCTGACAGAAACATTATTTAGCAACTTTGGGGCATGATTACAACAAGCTACAACAAGCTATAATTGCAACCAGGGGCATGGATGGATAGAGCATGACATGTAGAACAAAACACCCTTAGTGAACATCTCCAGATTATGCATAGAATGACTTCTAGCAGCCGGTTTACATAGCATCACGAAATAACAGATTCAGCCTAGCAAAACAGCAACAGCGAGTACACTACTTAACAAGCTCGATTCACTCACCACAAGTCATTGCATGACAAGATAAGCATAGCATCAGCAAGAATACATGTTTATGAAGCTAACCAAGGCAAGAACAAGTTCATAGCATGCAAGGTTCAACTATAACAACCTTGGCAAAATTGAATAACATGTAAACAATCTGCCAGGAAAATTTTGTAGCAAAAGTAGAGCACGAAAATTACATGCTAGACTACTCCATAATTGCAAACAGGGGCATGAATTGATAGAGTAAAACTATATGTTCAAAACATCCTTACTGAAGTATCTCAAAATATGCATGGATCTCTCTGTAGCATCAAGTTTACATAGCATCAAAATAACAGCAAAACAGGGACTAAAAACAGCAACATTACGAAGCCTAGTTTGCATACTTGTGCTAGTCACCACATTGATAACAAAAATACATGGTAAGCACCTTTGTAAAGAAGACATGGCATAGATCAAAACACATGTAGACATCAACCTCATAGGATGCACACATCAAACATGGCAAAAATGACAAATGAGCAAGTTCTGATAACAGACACCAGACAACATCATATAGCAATCTTGTAACGATGATTCAGGCATCAATATGAACTCAAATGAACATGGTACAATGGAACGAAATGAAGTACTCGTTGAGTCGAACAATTTGACATATTACACGCACGAAACGGAGCTACGGATGCAGAGATATGATGCGAAGAACATGGCATGATAATATGCAACAATTCGGGGACTTAGCAGATTTCTCACCCCGGGGAAAAGCTGGACGGGGTCGTGCGGGATGGGGAGGACCGGGCGCGAGGGATGGCGTTTGGATCGGGGACAGGTGGATCTCATCCACCCGCCCAGATCCGGTGACGAGGCAGCCGGCGACGATGGAGGAGGAGGCCGGCGACGAGGTGGGGAAGCGCTCGGCTGGCGGGCGGCGGCGGCCCAGGCCGGCGCGGGCGGC
>NC_041391.1:599645386-599654344 GCF_002162155.2 Triticum dicoccoides
GCCGGGCGGCAGCGGCGGCTTCGGGCCCCGCGGGCCGGATCTGGGCCACGCGAGCCCTGGCGGCGGAGGAGAGAGAGAGGGGTCGGCGGCGGATGAGGTGGCGGCATGCGATAGGGCGAGGCGGCGGCGCTGCTGACGTGGCACGCCCTGATTGGGCCGGGCGACGTGTCCGGCGGACATGTCCGGCGCGGATGGACATGTCCGGCGGCGCGGGGAGGAGTTTGCTAGGGTTTGATCCGCGAAAATGGACGGGGAGGACGTTTATATAGGCATAGGGAGCTAGGAGAGTCCAAATGAGGAGCGGTTTTCGCCCACATGATCGTGATCGAACGACCGAGAGCATGGAGGGGGTTAGGATGGGTTTTGGGCCAATTTGGAGGGGTGTTGGGCTGCAAGACAAAAGAGGCTTTTACGGTTACCTGGTTAACCGTTGGAGTACCAAACGACCTCCAAATGGCACGAAACTTGACAGGCGGTCTACCGGTGCTATACCAAGGCCGCTTGGCAAGACTCGGTCCATTCCGGGAACGTTGAACGCACGCACACAAAAACAAGGTCTGAGAGGGGCGACGGGCGCGCGCGAGAGGTCTGGACTCCGATTGGACAATGGAGAGAACCGAGAGGACCCGAACGGATGCAAGTTTGAAAAACATGCAGATAAAATGCAGATGATGACATGATAAAATGCAACATGCAAGCACATGCCATGGCAACGACGGCGAGTAACTGGCAGACATCTGGCGCATCGAATCCGGGGCATTACAACTTTAATGTGGTTTTATGGCTTCAATAACCTTGTTTATTTATGTGTCACACATATTGCTGCAGAAGTTGTCGTACTGCAGCTTTTTGGTTTTGGCTAGAATAGTTCTTTGAGTTGGCCAGGATACATATATTAGTTGGCCAGCATGCAAATTTAGTTTGACAGTCAATGTGTTCAGTTTTTGTTAGAATAGATGTTTTAATTTCCCACGATGCATATATCAGTTGCCAGCTTGCATGTTCGGTTGCAAAGTCCATGTATCCAGTTGGATAGAATAGATGTTTTCAGTTTTCCTAGGATGCATATATCAGTTGGCCAGCATGCATGTTCAGTTGCACAACCAATGTCTTCAGTTGGCTAAAATAGATGTTTGAATTTTCATGGATCTATATATCATTTTGGCAAGGATGCATGTTCTGTTGCACAGCCAATGTATTTAGCTGGCTAGAATAGACATTTTCAGTTGGCCAGGATGCATATATCAGCATGCCCAGGATGCATGATCTGTTGTACAGTTAATGTTTTCAGCTGGCTAGAATAGACATTTCAGTTGGCCAGGATGCATATATCCAGTTGGCAAGCATGCATGTTCATTTGGCTAGAATCACGTATTAGTTGGCCAGAAAATATGTCTTAGTTGACTTGTTGAACACATAAAAGGGGCGGGGGAAACACTTTTGAAGCAGCTTATTTAACACATTCAGGTGGGAGAAACTTGTTTGGCATGCATCAAGTAGTTTTTGGCTTGTTTAACACATCCAGCAGTAACATCAAGTAGGCTGGTGTGATGTGCCAGATTCACCTCTTTTTTGAAGCAGCTTCTCCATGGATTTGTCCTAGATCCATGGAGAAGGGGGTTTACATATGCAGTAGAAGAAAGGGGGAAGTGAAGAGGGGCAGAGGGAGCTTACCTACTTGATGCTGCTGCTTGGTATGGCTCTGACCACCCTGCCCTTAGATCTTCTTTTTTGAAGCAGCTCCTTCTTCTACTTTGGGGCTCCCATGACGACTGTGTAGGAGGAGGAAGAAGGGCTGGGGGCGATTCTGTTGGATGTCCCTCCTTCTGGCGTGCAGAAGAAGAAGAAGGCAGTGTGGGAGGGGCTGGGGCGAGCGGGCGAGCGGGCGTGGGGGCGAGCTGGGGACAGCTGGCCACGTGGGGCGATTCTGTTGATGGACGCTCGATCGGTCTGTTCTGGTGGCCGCTCGATCGGCCGGGATGGTGGCCCCTTCCTTTTGTGTTGCGCGGGAGACGGGGGTTATCTTTTTCGGCCAGCCGCTCGATCGTGCTAGTGGGCAGCCCACTAGACGCGTCCTTGGATATTTGTGTGCTGCCCACCGCGTAAACGACCTTCAAGATCCGTCATCATCACGGGCTTCAAAGCCAAGAACGGACCGGCGGTTCACGCAGAAAAATCCACGACGACCTTCGCATACACTAGGACAGAACCATTCCTTTCCCATTTAACAACAACATGGCTTATCTTAATCAGTCTGTTACTAGAAAGTTGCAATAATTCAGTCTTTTTGAAAGTGCAAGAGTTGCTCATGTCATGCTAATAAAGCACTCACCAGCAGAGCATTTGGCTATGGAACGCCCTGATCCGCCTGCGTTCCCACTCACCACCCATCTCTCTCTTTCAACCGTCGTCCGCTTTGTGGTGACCTAGAGCAGGAAGGTAGGCCACCTGCACACACCTAGAACTAGAACTAGAAGGCATCAGTGCTGATTTCTGATTGACGAGTTGCCGATTCAAAGACGCATGTTTCGTCTGCTTCGCGGCCGGTGCAAGTTTGGAAGAAAAGATCTTCTTTTCCATCCGATAATCTCCACGCAAAATGATATCCAAAGCCAGCATGACCTCAGCCTCGGATCCTTGATATCTTGCGTGTAGATCAATCTGATGGAAGCTGCTTCAATTCCGGGATAGCTAGTCAAGGCTCGATCGGGTCGGGAGCGAAAGGCGCTGCTTCCAACCCCGGAGCCGTCATCTGTCACGTCGACACTCGACAGGTTGACAGCAACATGCGGCGAACACAAGGCCACATATCCATCCATACTTGACCGAACGAAAAACACCAACTCGGACATTTCGTTGGAACCCAAGCGGGGCGGACGTTTCCCGCCTCTCGGCCATCTCCGCGTCCCGCCGTGCTGACCCAGCTGCGAGCGAGCGAGCCTTAAAGCTTACGTGACAGCAGCCTGGTTTTCTTGCCCCGATCGTCTGTTCATCTCATCTCAAGACTTCGTCGATTAGCAATGGGCAAGTCGGGTTCTCCTTCCCTTGTGTTGTTGTTGGTTGCTGCCATGGCGGCGGCGATGGTGTTCGTCGCCTCGCCGGTGGCGGCCTTCCCGGTGGCCGGTTTGCCGGAGGCGGAGCCCCCGTTCCCGAACCCGTGGCTGGCGTTCCAGAACCTCTCCGGCTGCCACATGGGCGACGAGCGGGACGGGCTCGCGAGGCTCAAGGACTACCTGAGCCACTTCGGGTACCTCCCGGAGGCGCCGTCCTCGTCGCCCTTCAGCGACGCGTTCGACGCCGACCTGGAGGCGGCCATCGCCACGTACCAGCGCAACTTCGGCCTCAACGCGACGGGGTTCCTGGACCCGTCCACCGTGTCCCAGATGGTCGCCCCGCGCTGCGGCGTGGCGGACGTCATCAACGGCACGTCCACCATGGACCGGAACGCGTCGTCCGCGGCGGGGCACGGGCGGCACCTCTACACGTACTTCCCCGGCGGGCCCATGTGGCCGCCGTTCCGCCGCGAGCTGAGGTACGCGATCACAGCGACCGCGGCGACGTCCATCGACCGGGCGACGCTGAGCGCCGTGTTCGCGCGCGCCTTCGCCCGGTGGTCCGACGCCACCACGCTGCGGTTCACGGAGACGGCGACCGAGTCGGACGCCGACATCACCATCGGGTTCTACGCGGGGTCGCACGGCGACGGCGAGGCGTTCGACGGGCCGCTGGGCACGCTAGCGCACGCCTTCTCGCCGACGGACGGGCGGTTCCACCTGGACGCGGCGGAGGCGTGGGTGGCCGACGGGCAGGGCGACGCGTCGTCCCGCCCGGGCGCGGTGGACCTGGAGTCGGTGGCGGTGCACGAGATCGGGCACCTGCTGGGGCTGGGCCACTCGTCGGTGCAGGGCGCCATCATGTACCCGACCATCAGGACGGGGACGAGGAAGGTGGACCTGGAGGCGGACGACGTGCAGGGGATCCAGAGCATGTACGGGACGAACCCCAACTTCAAGGGCGTCGCGCCGACGTCGCCGTCGACGAGCAGCCGGGAGATGGACAGCAGCGCCGGCGCCGGCTCCCGGCCGGGCAGCCGGTTCGTTGCGGTAGTTGCGGCGGTTGGCCTGCTGCTGCTACTGTCACTGTAGACTACCTGGTCCTTTTGCCTGCCTCCGTGACGGTCACGCCACGTCCATCTCTGCAGGCTGTGCCGATTGCTAGTTCGATTGGCCATTGATATTTTTGGGTAGATTCTTCTGTACATACTACTGTAACTGGCATTGATTTTTAGTATACAGAATAATACAGTAGATTACACGGATCACATGGTTTATTATTTCAGTGTCAAACTACCTGGCGTGTGAAGTAAGTATGAGCTCTCTTTAGTTGGCATCAGGGCACTGTTCAACGATCATGCCACAAGTAGATTATGACGAGTCGCGTGAATGGCATACACTATTTCTGTAACTCCGTCCGGCCAAATGGTAGTTGCTGCTGTTGGTCGGGGTTGACCTCTGGGTGCCGTATCAGGCTATCAGCAACAGCGACTCATGATCCCGGCAGGCGTCTGTCCTATCCGGGAGAGAGAATTTCGAGGTATCGCCGGAAAAAATTCTATGCTTTGTTAATAGTTTGTTTGGTCGCCCATCCACTTGGTCCATGCACGCATTAGTATAACCTCATGACTTCCTTTCGCAATTCAGAAGTACAGTTGACGTCCATCAGAATACCTACCCAGTCACCCAGACCAGACAAACATCAATGAGAAAAATAAAGCAGAAAAATTCTGCGCTGGGAATGTTCGCTTCCTAGTCTTATGTATCGAACGCTCACGTGCAGTTTTGGTTGGGTAGTTGAGCAAGGAATGCACAATGAATGTAATATGAAAATATATGTCACAGTCATAGTGAATATAATGAAGCTCCGGCAAATAATAATAATAACTGTGGAAAGATGATTTGCAATACAATAATCATTGTATTGATGGGGTGCTGGTGCACGTATATATAATACAAGGGAAGGCCTCTACCTCAATTATACAAGACTAGGAGGTGGGCCACAACTCCAATACACGTGCAATACAAAACACATACTCAACACCCCCCCGCAGTCGAAGCGTCGCCGGAGACACAGAGACTGGACCGAAACTCTTCGAAGACGGGAGTAGGCAATCCCTTAGTCATCACATCAGCAAACTGTTGCGACGTCGGCACGTGGAGAACTCGAATATGGCCAAGGGCAACCTGCTCGCGCACGAAGTGAATGTCGAGCTCAATATGCTTCGTCCGTCGATGGTGCACCGGGTTGGCGGAGAGGTAGACCGCGCTGACTTATCGCAGTAGACAAGAGTGGCCTTGTGAACATCACAAAAGCAACTCCTGGAGCAGCTGACGTATCCAAGAGCACTCGGCCACGGCGTTGGCCACGACGCGATACTTTGCCTCGGCGCTGGAGCGGGAGACCGTGGGCTGCCGCTTCGATGACCAAGAGATCAACGAGGGCCCAAGGTAGACGCAGTAGCCTGACGTAGAGCATCGCGTGTCGGGGCAGCCGGCCCAGTCAGCATCCGAGTAGACCACGAGGTCGGTGGAGGCGGAGGCCGCCAGGGTGAGTCCTAAGGACATGGTGTCGCGTATGTAACGGAGAATACGCTTCACCAGAGTCCAGTGAGAGTCACGCGGGGCGTGCATATGGAGGCACACTTGGTGAACAGCGTACTGCAGGTCGAGGCGAGTCAGCGTCAAGTACTGTAAAGCACCGATAATAGAGCGACAAAATGCTCCATCGGAAGCGAGAGACCCCTCCAGAGCAGAGACCTTCGCCTTCGTATCGACGGGAGTGGGCGCCGGCTTGCAGTTAAGCATACCGGCACGCTCAAGGAGCTCATGGGCATACTTCTGCTGATGTAGAAAGAAACCGTCAGCCCGGCGGATCATCTTGATACCGAGAAAGTAGCGTAGGGGCCCCAAGTCCTTGAGGGCGAACTCATCACGAAGACAAGCAGTCAGCCGCTCAAGGATATCGGGGGTGGACGCCGTGAGGATGATGTCGTCGACGTAGAGCAGCAGATATGCAGTGTCAGCTCCCTGCTGATACACAAAAAGTGAGGCATCGGAGCGAGTGGAACGAAAGCCTAGAGACTGCAGGAAGGCGGCGATACGCTGGTACCAAGCCCGAGGCGGCTGCTTTAACCCGTACAGAGAGCGGGAGAGCAAGCACACGAAGTCGGGGTGCTCGGTGTCGACGAAACCAGTAGGCTGCTCACAGAACACCTGTTCGGCGAGATGACCATGCAAGAAGGCGTTGGAAACGTCCAGCTGATGCACAGGCCAGGCGCGCGAGACGGCCAGCTGAAGGACGGCGCGGATCGTGCCCGGTTCCACAACCGGGGCGAAAGTGTCGGTGAAGTCCACGCCCGCGCGCTGTCGAAAACCACGAACCACCCATCGAGCCATGTAGCGCTCGAGAGAACCGTCTGGGCGAGTCTTGTGGCGAAACACCCACTTGCCAGAGATGATGTTGGCACGAGGGGGTCGCGGAACAAGCTGCCACGTGCGGTTGCACTGTAAGGCGTCGAACTCCTCCTGCATCGCAGCTAGCCAGTGGGGATCCCGAAGGGCAGCATGAGCGGAGGTGGGGATGGGTGAGGGCGTCGACGTCGAGGCGGTGCACACATACTCATCGACGGAGTAGCACGTACTGAGCCGAAGCACTCCTTCTCGGGCACGGGTAGTCACGCCAAGTGACGGGGCAGCAGGGCCGGCGGGTGCCGCGGCGGCAGGGGCCACGGCGGCGGTGGCATCTGGTGCGGCAACACCCGGTGCGGCGGCTGGGGCCACGGTGGTGGGGGCACCTGGTGCGGCGGCGGCAGAGGCCGCGGCGGCGGCGATGGAGGCCGCGGCGGCGGCGGAGGCCGCGGCGACGGGAGCTACGGGCGAGGTCGAGGTCGAGCCCGTCGCAGGGGTGGCGGCGCCAGCCGGGGTGGCGGGCGGGTTGCCCACCGACTCGACCTCGTAAGAGGGAGCCGGGAACCCGGGAAGTGGCGGTAGAAGGCGTCGGGCCGGGAGGGGCCGCCGGGGGGTGCCGCCGCGCATCGCTCCAGGTAGGGGGCGCGGGGGCCGGCACCGAAGAATCCGCAGCCGGAGGGACCTGAAAAAAGGGAACACCGTCTCGACAAAGTACACATGCCGCGAGGTGTACACATGATGAGTGACAGGATCATAGCACTGGTAACCTTTGGTGTTGGGAGGGTAGCCAACGAAGATGCATGGGACGGATCAGGGTGCGAGCTTGTGTGGCGTGGTGGACGCGATGCTGGGATAACAGAGACACCCAAAGATGCGGAGACCATCATAGGACGGTGGTGTGCCGAAGAGAAGGTGGTGAGGAGCGTAGTTCCACCGAGGACGACACGGATGAATGTTAACTAAGAGGGTGGCGGTGGCGAGGGCATCGGGCCAAAACCGAGCGTGCACGTTTGAGTGAAAGAGTAACGTGCGAACGCAGTCATTAAGAGTGCGGAGAATGCACTCGGCGCGGCCGTTCTGCTGTGAAGTGTAGGGGCAAGTTAGACGGAAGATGGTGCCGTGAGAGGCGAGAAGTGTGCGAAGACCAACGTTGTCAAACTCTTTTCCATTATCAGTTTGGAGTGCAAGTATGGGGCGATCGAACTGGGTGGTGACGTAGGAATAAAAGGCGGTGAGTGTGGCTAATGCATCGGATTTATGACGAAGAGGAAAAGTCCACACATAATGAGAATAATCATCTAAAATCACCAAGTAGTAGATATAGCCTGTGTTACTCGCAACGGGAGATGTCCAAACATCACTATGAAGTAATTGAAATGGAAAAGTGGAAACTAAGGACGACGCACTAAAAGGAAGACGAACATGCTTGCCTAAGCGACATGCCTCACAAGAGTGCTCGTCGAGCTTATTACATGAGAAAGAGAAACTCCTAAGAATTTGACGTAACACGGTGTGGTTAGGGTGACCCAAGCGAGCGTGCCAAAGGTTAACGCCGGCGGCAAGGGCGACAGGTCTGGAGGTGGAGGCGCTGGCGTGCACGGGGTAGAGCTCATCGGGACTGTCACAACGGTGAAGGACCATCCGGGTACGGGCGTCTTTCTTAGAAAAGCCAACACCGTCAAATTCAACAGTAAGTGGGTTCTCACGAGTAAGATGATGAACAGAAACTAGGTTCGTGACTAATTCTGGTGAAACAAGAACATTGGACATATTGATGGGTGTGGAAGTGGAGGGAAAACTAGTGCTACCGATATGAGTGATAGGTAAGGAGGAGCCTTTGCCGACGGTGATACGAGTGGGTGTGTAAACGGGAGTGGAGGAGGTTAGGTTACCGGGATGAGCTGTCATGTGCGCGGTAGCACCTGAGTCCATGTACCAGTCGCCTCCGCCGATAGAGCTACTCGGCCACGGCGCGGAGTGCTGGGCGGCGAGGAGGGCGGGGTCCCATGACGTAGGAACCGGCGGCGGCGAGAGGCCCCCGCAGGGCGGCGCTGAAGCGGGCGAGCCATAACCACCGAGGGGCGGTGGCACAAGGAGGGTATCGTAGCCGGTGCCGGTCGACTGGTAAGGCACGCCGATGGACCCCCGGTGGCCTGCGGGGAAAGCCTGCCGGTAGTGCGTGGCCCACCCGGCGCCCTGGGGCGGCTGCTGCTGGGGAGGCGCGGATGGCGGCAACGGGTAACACCAGCCCAGAGAGGCCATTGACGGGGCGGGCAGCAGGGCCGCCGGCCATGGGTGGGGATGGCTGCATGTGGGTGACGTCGGATGCGTCGTAGGCGGCGACCGCGCCGTATGGCGCTGGGGCCGCACCGGAGGGCGCTGGTGGCGGGACGTCAAAGGCGGCGGCGGACAGACCGGTGAACGCCATCGGCGGCGGCGCGGAGGAGTCGTGCAGCGGCGGGGTAGCGGCGGCGGCGGCGTGGAGGAGTCGCGC
>NC_041391.1:599654698-599753023 GCF_002162155.2 Triticum dicoccoides
GGCGGCGCTGGGTCACGGCGACGGCGGCGCGGGAGGAGTCGCGCGGCGGCGGCGGCGGCGGCGGCGCGAGAGTCGGGCGGCGGCGGCGGCGCTGGGTCATGGCGGCGGCGGCGCGGGAGGAGCGCGCGGCGGCGGCGGCGGTGATGGGGTGGCGGCGGCGGCGGGAGGAGTCGCGCGGCGACGGCGGGGGCAGTGAAAGGCGAGAATTAAAACCTAAAATCTGATACCATGTGAAAAGATGATTTGCAATACAATAATCGTTGTATTGATGGGGTGCTGGTGCACGTATATATAATACAAGGAAAGACTTCTACCTCAACTATACAAGACTAGGAGGTGGGCCACAACTCCATACACGTGCAATACAAAACACATACTCAACAATAACAATGAAGCAAATTTGGTGTTTGGATGTTGGTATATTTTCATTTGAAGGACAATTGACATGTGAAATTTAATGAAGTTTGACTTAGGATAAAGTTAGAAGTACAGTTATTTTGGAATGGATAGAGTAACCCTGAACGATTCATACTATCACTAAAGTTCTTGGTTCAACTGAAAAAAATAAACAAAGCTTTTGGTTCACAAAAGAAAGAAAAAACAAGAAGGGAGATCTTGCCCAGAAGATGACCGGCACTCCTAGATGCTCACTGGTTGATGAACCGTAAACTCCTTCGATAACTTGGTCAAGCCAATCTCCTCCCAAAAAAGTAATCCCACGACTCCAAATGGGCCAATTCGAAGCTTATAATTATAAACGCCACGCACTTGCTGCGGTTTAACTCCGGGACAAGCAAGCCTCTCTTGAACAGATCAAATCAGGCGACCCGTTCACCGGCCCGTCCGCTGAAACAAAAGGGCAGGTCACTCTCACGACATCGGTCTTGCACGCACGCACGCGACCAGGCTGTAATTTCGTCCGGCAGTACTAATAACCAACACATTTTTTGGTTGTTTGAGACAAAATAACCAACACATTTCATTCAGCACCTGTGACCGCGCACTGTTTGACCGACACGCGGGCCACAAGCCCACAATGATCGGCGCAGGCCCACCGGTCGGCGTCTCCGCGGCTGGAAGCTTCGGACTCGCAGCCAGGCCGTATGTATGGACGTGGACCGCAGCCCCCGTCGTGAGTGACGCCGGTCAAAACTGGCATGCAGCAGCCAACGAGACCACCGCGTCCCGGTCCAAGACGTATCCGGCCTCCTCCGCGTTCGTTTCCTCCCACGCGTGTCTTCTGGAAGGACCATCCCGATCCCCTCCCGTTGATTGGTTGCCCGAAGCGGGGCCGCGCATGCCCCTATAAAACCCCGCCATTCTCGCCCTGACTGACCGCAGGAGAAGCTTTTGTTCGTCTCTTGATTGAGATCGTTCTTGATGGAGCGCAAGAACTCGTTTGGCTCGTCGTGGGCGGACCAGTGGGACTACGGCAGCGACCCGGCCCCGCGGGCCGGCGGCAAGAAGCAGGGCGGCGTGGAGAAGACCAAGGCGGCCGCGGCCACGGGGCTGAAGAAGGTGAAGGAGGGCACCGCGCACGGCTTCCAGTGGATCAAGGGCAAGGTGCAGAAGAAGAAGCAGGGCGGCGCCGCCGGCGACGACGCGGCTGCCGGGTATTGATTAGCCAGGCCCCGTTCCCGGCGGGCGGATGGAAATGGATGCATGGATGTCCGGTCGATTGACTGGGCGATCTCTTGTTTCCTGTCGTTTAAATGGTTCTGTACATACAGGTTTGCCGTTTGATTCAGGGTTGACACCACCACGTAGATCATCTAGCGTTCAGATCTCTGCTTATTGATTGGTTCTTTGTTCTTCCTCTTGTCCTGTTCTCGATTGATCCGATGAAATTTGCGGCTGATTGGTTCGTTCACTGACGCTCGCCGGCAGTTGCCTTTGTTTGTTCGGGAACGCGGCGCGTGATCCTCAGATCTGCCGACTGTCACCTCCGGCAAATTTCGGTTCAGTTTCGTTATCTGAATTCTGAGTACAGACTACACAGTCTAGTGGAATGATCAGAGTATATGGGAGTTTGCATCTAGTACAGTTGCATAGTTGCATTTCGTCCTTCACAGATGAAATGCACTCATTTTTCATCTACTTCTGTTTCAACACAAAGATAATTAACACTGAGAAAGTGATGTGGAACTTCCAATTCTGTGGGCAATTCAAACGGCACTGTATCAGCATAGTAGCACTGTTTCAGCTTTATATAAACGTACTTGCTCTAAGATTTCAGAAATGGCATGTCAAGGACAAAGTATCCTTGCTCTAAGATTTCAGAAATGGCATGTCAAGGACAAAGTATCAACCTCCGTAGAGTTGCAGACATTTTTTTTTTGAATTTTAGTTGCAGACATTGTTAGAGACGGTTGGATTTAGAAGAAATGTCTAAAATAGTTGCATACTTGCCCTCTGTATGGAGCATTACTCAAAAGTTCAACTCAGAAGAATAAACTCGGTGGCCATTCAACTACTGAGATGGTGAAGGTCAGTGCAATCCGAACGGTAAAGGATTTAGAATGCATATGCGCTAGATAACAAAGATGCTAAAAGCACTTGATGCTCACAGAAAGCCCATAGAAGCAACCAATTTAATTAAAGTTTAAAGAGAAAAGTTTTCTATGATAATGCTTGTAGAGTCACCCAATTTTTCACTTGGTACAACTACCTAATTCTGTCATCTTCAGTCGTGAACCAATTCACTTTTAGTACCCAATCATGTAATCAGTTCATGTCACACACGAGATAAGCAGAACAGGACAACATATACACACTGATTAACCATCCTCTAGCAGTCCAGCTGCTTGCTGATGTGGAGTTCATCAACTCTTATTTCGCTGGAAGAACATTGGCAAAGACACGGTTTCACCTAAATGACGTCGTTGACAGGATGGATTCCTGACTAACAAAGTGCAAAGCAGATCAATTATGAGCCATTGGCCCATTGCCATCTGATAGTCAGTCACAGGGCATTATCCCTTGCTGCATGTATCTTTTCAGTTACCCTCTATTCCAGAGCTTTACGCATCCAGTGACATTCTTGCAAAGTGCATCCAAGTTCAGTCGAGGAGAAAAATACTCCCCAAAATTCTTGTCTTAAATTTGTCTAGATAGACAAATCTAAGACAAGAATTTTGGGACTAGATAAATCTAAGACAAGAATTTTGGGACGGAGAGAGTAATTCAGAAGCTCAATATTATTTATTCTGCGGGTAGTGGCAACTTGTATAGTAGTACCAAGATCAGATTGTAGTGCTGAAGGCCACTGAACTGAAGGGGGGAGAAACATTACACATACAGTAGCACCTACTACTAGATACCAAGCCTAGTGGTTGACATACCAACTGCAGAGCTAGTGACTTGACAGGCCATGACTGCACGCACTCGAGCATACAACAAGGGAACACCTCCCACTTATTTCTGATCGTACCTCCCCTGCTCGACCCGCTGCTTGAACTTCTCCTTCTCGTCGTCGGACTCGCCGAGCACCGCTTCCTTGGTCTCGTGCACCGTCTCCTTTGCGCCCTCGGCGACGTCGTCGGTCTTCTCCTTGGCCATTTTCAGGAACTCCTCCGCCGTCGTTCGTGCCTTCTCTCCGATTTCGCCCAGCGTGTCACTGTCGTCGTGTTTCTCTGTCGAGTGGTGCTGGAAAGATCACAATAAAAGAGAAAGGTTATAGAACACATTCTCAGATGTTCCACTGGAGATCAATTTCAGCAGTACGTATCTATGCACGTACTCTGTAGTGGGTAAACTGGACTTGAACACCTGCATATTCGACTTGCTACATCATTCATATCCACTGACGTGCCGACTGCTCTGCCTTCTTAAACACAATCTGTTTTCCTATTGGTACTCTCTACAAGGTTTCCTAAGAGGAATCGAGTCCTACACATTTTAGCAGTCTTTTTTACATCACATCTCTCCCATATACTCTATCTGCAACTCTGTATGCAAGAGGATACAACTGCTTAGACAAATTCACAAAACTAGATTGCTCTGCTACATGGTATTCACTACTCACTTCTGATGGCTCATGGAGTCATGGAGTAACAGATCGTGGCACTAGCAGAGCAATGAAACGCTGAATAAAGCATCAGAAAATTAAGTGCAGATGTGATCTCTGAACTCACCCTGGGCAGTAGAACGCTGTTGCCGAGCGCGGGCAGGGCGGAGGGATCTCCCACGGCGCTCCTGGAGGGGCAGCCGATTCCCCTCCCGCCATGAACGAGCAGCCGCTTCATCTTTGACGCTGCAAAGTGGATCTCAACTTCCAAGTCGCTCGCAGAGATGCAAAAATGGCTTCGTGCTCGGGCCCGAAGTAGTAGCAAGGCGATAGGGATGGGGGATGTGACGATGTGATCAGGATTCACGAGCCGCCATTTGCGCTATAAGAACTGGGGAGGCGTGGACAAAGGACACGGGAGTTGGCACGTGGAGGGGGAGCACCTCGGCACGTAGCGAGTTGGCATGCGGAGCTGTGCAAGGCCTTGGTTGGCTTTTGTGGTGGTGTGGCCTTTGGCTTTGCAAACTTGTTGGAGTGCGTGGCCGATTTGCATTTACTACTGCTGCTGCTCGGGTCTGGGGACAAGCAGGAATCCAATGACCTGTCGAACTGGACGTGTATCCCAGTGAGAACTGGCCGGTGTTTGTGTTCGGTGCATCTGAGGTCGTGTGTTTATAAGTTGAATTCTTTCCGGATTTGTTTCCCTTCGACGAGGGAAGGGCCATGACGGCGGTCCTAGTGCTCGTAGTCGTCGTTAAATGACCAAGTATGTATGTGGCTAGATGATACGCCGCGAGTTGCTGCCGTAACTTTGTTAAAAAAATACATAAATACAAAGTAGTTACTAAAAAATAACTAAATCTAATAAAAAGAACGTACAAACTTGAAAAACAATAAAAGAAAGTGTTAAAAATAGAATTCAAAAGAAAATGTGACTAACATAAACGTATGATGTGGCAGCGTTACATGCATAGTCTAATGAAAAAATAATTATAATTTATAAATTAAATGCATGACTTGCTTATGTAGCAGATTTTACATGGTTTAATGAGAGAGAAGACTTAAATGCATGTCTTAGTAGGACATTGAGGTGGACATTCTGCATGTTGAGAGAATTGTGATCAACTTTTTAAGAATGTAGGATTCCTATTGCTTCTTGTGTTCTTTTGTATTGTCATGATGTTTGATGAGCAGATCGAAAGTTTCTTTCGTAAAAAGAAGAATTTTTTTAAAACATAGCAAAGATCATAGATCGAGCATAGCAGGTTCAATTTACAAACGGACATAGCATACGAAACTCACAATGATCGAACATGGCAAGTTTCATCAGACATAACAGAGCATATTAACAAAGTTCATTCGATGATGGATAAAGGTAGAGGAGGGCGTCGGACTTCACCGGTTCCTCATCGGCTGCTTTTCCTTGGGTTCCTGAACCGGCGGTTGTATCTTCGTCATAGGCGTCAGCCGATGGATGGTCGTCGTCGTCATCGCTGGTTGTGCTGCTATCGGAAGAGGAGATGAGTGGATCCCCACCAGACGTTGGGCTGCACGGGCATGCTCCTTCGTGAGGCAGGCAACTTCCGCTGAGGTGACCATCTTTTCCTTGGCGAGGTGCTCCGACTCCTCGATGCCGATCGAGAGCTCCATTGTACTTTTATGGCAGCGACGACGGTGGGCGTCCGTCTCCGCCGAGGTGAAGGAGAGGTGGTTGACGTCATGGAGGATGTCATCGCCGGAGTCGGCGAGCGAAATGGCTCCGACCCGGATCTACACGACCTGCAGCTAGACTGGCTAGAGCCAGCCCACGCCACTCTCTGTCTTGCATGACGAGCGGCCCGCGCCTCTGACTCTGGTAGCCGTGAATGCACTCAACGGTGTGGGCACGAGCACCAAGCACCGCCCGAGAGTAGCAAGGGCTGGAGGTGCCGGGCGCCGCCTGACGATGGAGATGCGAACCGTGATAGGCCGCCATGGGCCGGCGTGGAGCTGTAGCTTCCCCTCCGGGCCACCGAGGAGGTTGAGGACACTACAAAGATTGAGATCCTGCCATTGTACATCCGTGATCAGTGGAAGGAAAGTTCCTCGTCGTCCTCCTCGGGGTTGGATTCCTCCTTGAGGAGTGCCTCCCATTCGATGGGGTGGGACTTATTGCCAAATCCACTACCGGAGTTGGCCATGCTGACACTGGGTGGGGACGGGACAAGGAGGGGAAGGAAGGAGATGGGTAGTGGACGGAAGCAAAAGTGGTCAAGACTATGGAGGAGGACTATGGTTTGATCCGGGGTGGGTTATATGTGGGGTCGGATGGGCCGGTACGAAATGATGGTCACGTGTCCCCTGCAGCACGGGATGCGGAGGCCCCTGGGGACGCGGCGTTTGCGCAGGGCATAACGGCGGCGTCATGGTCGGCTGGGCGGGCGATCATGATGGCTGCGGTGGCTGCGAGGCCCTGCCCAGTCATGGAGTGGCAGGGGCGGCAAGCGGCTGGTGCTGGCGTACATGGCGGCTGGCGGATCTGGCGGTGGCGGCTGGCGCGGCGAGGCAGGGCGTCGATGGCGGGGTCCGGCGTGGCCTGGGCCGACTCCTGGATTGGCGCAGAGGGTGGTGTGGGTAGCGGGCGACATGATCTGCGGGTGGCCGCCCCTGCCTCGGTTTCGGGCTGGTGGGGGTGGCGGCGCAGTGGTAGTGGCTGGCTGGGCGTGCTGGTTTTGTCTGTGTCAGGGCCTTCCTGGTCCGGCGCTTGGACATCGGCGGGCGGTGCGAGGAGGCATCTCCGGTGAGCTTCCTTGGCTGCGGCGGCGGGTCAATGTGGTACCCCTCTTCGATGGGCGCACGTTTGCGGGTGGCCTCACGGAGATGTGTGCCAGCTACCATGGTGGGGCGACACGTGTGATTGATGGGGAGCTCGGTAGAAGGGATGGGTGGCCTTGATGCAGTGGCGCCACCTATCACCGGCACATCTGCCGGTCCGGATGCGTTCACTCCTCCTTTTCCCCCTTTCCTCGTGTTCGGCGGGGAGCTTGGTTGGACGTACGGATAGCCATGATGTAGCCACGCTCGTCACCTGTCGCTGGCACACCTTCGTGCTGGTCCAGATTCGTGTGCTCCGCTTTCTCCCTCTTTCCTCAGCCATGGACGGGCTGGCACAGGCCTACTAGAGGAGTGCCTACGGTTGGATCTATCGGACGAGGGATGCCGATTGGTTGAAAGTCGGGGCCTTTGTGTAGGTCTCGGGGTGGTTTGGTTGTAGGGTGGGGGCTCTGGTGGCGGCAGGCGTGGTGTTTGGGGGCGGAGCGTGTGTCTCTAGTGCGGGCGGGCAACCATGGCCACGCAGGTGGCATAGTTGCGGGTGGTTGACGGATTTAGGGTGCGACAGAGGGGTGTGAGCACCGAGGTACACCACTTACCTAGTCCTTTGATTGGCCGACGGTGGCGATGGCAGTTGAGGTCGTGCCCTTCCTGAAGGCTCAGTCGTGGTGTTCCCACTCCTACTGTAAAGGCATATTTCTCCCTAAGTAGTTTTGGTGATTGATGACAATGCCTTTGCTGATTAATCATGTGCTTTGAGCATTTAAGATATCTCATGGCTAGGCACTAGACGATTCGATGCCCCTCGGAGCCTATCAAAGACGGCGGTTCTCTATGTTTTTTTGGGTGGATATGAGTCGTAGGAAAGCCGTACTATTAGAGGGGGTCCGCTTTGGAAAGGTATGGGTGGAATCAACACGTACACATCCCCATATGCACCCACAACTTCCTTTCCCTTCTCTGGAGCTTCTCCATGTTTTCTGTGGTGTTTCAGCATCTTGCCAGCGGTAGTACCGCTAGTGCCCACGGTAGTACCGCTTATGCGGTAGTACCACTGGGTACTTCCATGGCACTATCGCTTAGGGTTTCCCCGAGCGTGCAACGTTCTGTTGTCGGTTTGCAATTCACGGTAGTAGGGCGGCAGTAGCACGGTAGTACCGCTCCCGCGGTACTACAGCCCGTACTACCATCTCCACTACCGCTTGTGGGGTCTTCCTCTGTGCAAGGTTCTTTTCCCACTTTGCGCTAAGCAGTAGTAGAGCGGCACTAGGACTGTAGTACCGCTTCGCATGGTACTGCCGCCCCTGGCACCCTCTACTACCGCTGCCTCTCCAGGTCTAAAAACCCTTGGCGGTAGTACCGCCAGGGTCAGCGGTAGTACCGCTCCTGCGGCACTACTGTAGGTACAATCTATGTGTTTTAGGCTTGTGCAGAGTAGTACCGCCTAAGCGGTAGTACCGCTCCTAGGAGTGGTAGTACTGCTTAGCTGTGGGCAGAGGGCAGAAGACGGTTGGATTTTGTTCCCTATATAAAAGGGGAGTCTTCTTCTTCCTAGGGTAGACCTCTTCCACCCAAGCTCCATTGCCTTTCAAAAGCTCATTCTTACCCGATCTCTCTCCCTAGCCAATCAAACTTGTTGATTTTCTAGGGATTGGTTGAGAAGGCCCCGATCTACACTTCCACCAAGAGAAATTTGACTCCCCCCACTAATCCCTTGCGGATCTTGTTACTCTTGGGTGTTTGAGCACCCTAGACGGTTGAGGTCACCTTGGCGCCATATTCCATTGTGGTGATGCTCCGTGGTTTCATTGGGAGCCTCCAATTCGGTTGTGGAGAGAGCCCCATCCTTGTTTGTAAAGGTTCGGTCACCGCCTTCAAGGACGCCAAGAGTGGAATCACGGCATCTCGCATTGTGTGAGGGCGTGAGGAGAATACGGTGGCCCTAGTGGCTTCTTGAGGAGCATTGTGCCTCCACACCACTCCAATGGAGACGTACTTCCTCTCAAAGGGAAGGAACTTCAGTAACACATCCCCGTCTCCATCGGCTCCACTCTTGGTTATCTCTTACCTTTACTTGTGCAAGCATTTATTGTGTTGTATCCCTTGCTTGCTTGTGTGCTTGTTGTTGCATCATATAGGTTGCTCACCTAGTTGCATATCTAGACAACCTATTTTGTTGCTAAGTTTAATTTGGTAAAGAAAAGAAAAAAATTATTAGTTGCCTATTCAACCCCCCTCTAGTCAACCATATCAATCCTTTCAATTGGTACCAGAGCCTCGTCTCTTTATTAAGGACTTTACCGTCCGAAGAGTATGGTTGCATTGGCATCGGAGATGAGAGGGAGGAACACCCCCTTGTGAATCCTTCCTCGTATAATGGCTGATGGGGGATCCTCGGTCTCTCGTGAGGAGTTCAATGCGGCTTTGGACACATTGAAAATCTCCATGACGGACGAGGTTAAAGGCATGTTTAAGGAGTTTCTTGATGGGTTTAAATTATCCACCGGACTGTTGGAAGTGGTCGAACCCGCTAACAAGGTGGCGGATGCTAACTCCAAAGATGGAGAAGCTAGTAGTGAGCAAGTTCCTTTGCCTAGTGGTAGGACTGGGAGTGGCATCTTTGCCCATGTTGAGCCTCCCTTCACCTATGGAGGATCGGCCCCTTCCACGCATATGAATCATGTTGGTCTACCTCCTAAGCTTGTGAAAAATGAGGATTTTGCAGCTTGGGTGTATCGCTTTAAACATCATTTAAATCATAGTTCTACTAACCTTTGGAGAATTATTGAGAAAGGTTTCTACCCGCATGATCCAAGCAACTTCACTCCGAGAGAAGCCGCGGATCGTCAATTCAACGAGTCTGCTCTCTTCATTCTCCAAGAAGCTATTCCCCCTGAAGATATTGCGCATCTCCGTCCTTTCACCATGGCCAAGGAAGCATGGGAGCATGTTGTCTCCTTGTACAAGGGAAGTGCAAGCATTCAACACTCAAACTTTGAAGTGGTGCAAGATGAAGCCGATGAGTTTGCCATGGTTGAGGATGAAGAACCTCGAGAGATTTATCGAAGATTAACTACTCTCGTGGTCTCACTCCTAGATCATGGGCGATGGAAATATGCCCTAGGGGCAATAATAAAGTTGTTATTTATATTTCCTTATATCATGATAAATGTTTATTATTCATGCTAGAATTGTTGGGGAACGTAGCAGAAATTCAAAATTTTCTATGCATCACCAAGATCAATCTATGGAGATTCTAGCAACAAGAGAGAGGGGATTGTATCTTCATACACTTGAAGATCGCGATGCAGAAGCGTTACAAGAACGCGGTCGGTGGAGTCGTTCACGAAGCGATTCAGATCGCGGCCGAATCCGATCTAAGCATCGAAGAACGGTGCCTCCGCGTTCAACACACGGGCAGCCCGGTGACGTCTCTCGTGCCTTGATCCAACAAGAAGAGAGGGAGAGGTTGGGGAAGACTCTGTCCAGCAGTAGCACAACAGCATGGTGGTGATGGAGGAGCGTGGCACTCCAGCAGGGCTTCGCCAAGCACTACGAGAGACGAGGAGGGAGAGGGGTAGGGCTGCGCCAGGAGAGATGTAAACTCATGTGTCTGGCAGCCCCCAAACCCCCACTATTTATAGGAGGAGGGGAGGGTGCGCCCCCTCTAGGGTTCCCACCCCTAGGGGGGGTGGCAGCCCTAGATGGGATAGAGGGGGGCGGCCAAGAGGGGGAGAGAGGGGGTGCACCCTAGGGTGGGCCTTTAGGCCCATCTGCGCCTAGGGTTTCCCCTCTCCCCTCATAGCTGCGACTTGGGCCTTGGTGGGAGGCGCACCAGCCCATTCCGGGGCTGGTCCCTTTCCACTCTAGGCCCATGAAAGCCTCCGGGGCTGGTGGCCCCTCCCGACGGACCCCCGGAACCCTTCCGGTGGTCCCGGTACATTACCGGTGACCCCCGAAATACTTCCGGTGGCCAAATCCTCACTTCCTATATATTATTTTTTACCTCCGGACCATTCCGGAACTCCTCGTGATGTCCGGGATCTCATCCTGGACTCCGAACAACATTCGTTAACCACATACAAACTTCCCTTATAACCCTAGCGTCATCGAACCTTAAGTGTGTAGACCCTACGGGTTCGGGAATCATGCAGACATGACCAAGACATCTCTTTGGCCAATAACCAACAACGGGATCTGGATACTCATGTTGGCTCCCACATGTTCCACGATGATCTCATCGGATGAACCACGATGTCAAGGATTCAAGCAATCCCGGACATCAATTCCCTTTGTCAATTGGTACGTTACTTGCCCGGGATTCGATCGTCGGTATCCCAATACCTCGTTCAATCTCGTTACTGGCAAGTCACTTTACTCGTTCCGTAATGCATGATATCGTGACTAACTACTTAGTCACATTGAGCTCATTATGTTGATGCATCACCGAGTGGGCCCAGAGATACCTCTCCGTCATACGGAGTGACAAATCCCAGTCTTGATTCGTGCCAACCCAACAGACACTTTCTATGATACCTGTAGTGCACCTTTATAGCCACCCAGTTACGTTGTGACGTTTGGTACACCCAAAGCACTCCTAAGGTATCAGGGAGTTACACAATCTCATGGTCTAAGGAAATTAGTCTAAGGAAATTACACTTGACATTAGAAAAGCTTTAGCAAACGAACTACACGATCTTGTGCTATGCTTAGGATTGGGTCTCGTCCATCACATCATTCTCCTAATGATATGATACAGTTATCAATGACATCCAATGTCCATGGTCAGGAAACCATGACCATCTGTTGATCAACGAGCTACTCAACTAGAGGCTCACTAGGGACATGTTGTGGTCTATGTATTCACACATGTATTGCAGTTTCCGGTCAATACAATTATAGCATGAACAATAGACAATTATCATGAACAAGGAAATACAATAATAACCACTTTATTATTGCCTCTAGGGCATATTTCCAATAGTCTCCCACTTGCACTAGAGTCAGTAATCTAGTTCACATCACTATGTGATTGTAACGAATCCAACACCCATTGGGTTTGATCATATCTCGCTTGTGAGAGAGCTTACTAGTCAACGGGTCTGAATCTTTCAGATCTGTGTGTGCTTTACAAATCTCGATGTCATCTCCTAGATGCAGCTACCATGCTCTATTTGGAGCTATTCCAAATAATTGTTCTACTATATGAATCCGGTTTACTACTCGTAGTCATCCAGATTAGTATCAAAGTTTGCATCGATGTAACCCTTTACGACGAACTCTTTTACCACCTCCATAATCGAGAAAATTCCTTAGTCCACTAGTTACTAAGGATAACTTTGACCGCTGTCCTGTGATCCATTCCTGGATCACTCTTGTACCCCTTGACTGACTCATGGAATGGCACACTTTAGGTGCGGTACATAGCATAGCATACTGTAGAGCCTACGTCTAAAGCATAGGGGACGACCTTCGTCCTTTCTCTCTCTTCTGCCATCGTCAGGTCTTGAGTCTTACTCAATACTCACACCTTATAACACAGCCAAGAACTCCTTCTTTGCTGATCTATTTTGAACTCCTTCAAAATCTTGTCACGGTATGAATTCATTCGAAAGTACTATTAAGCGTTTTGATCTATCCTTATAGATCTTGATGCTCAATGTTCAAGTAGCTTAATCCAGGGTTTCCATTGAAAAACACTTTTCAAATAACCCTTTATGCGTTCCAGAAATTCTACATCATTTCCGATCAACAATATGTCAACAACATATGCTCATAAGAAATGCTATAGTGCTCCCACTCACTTCTTTGGAAATACAAGTTTCTCATAAACTTTGTATAAATCCAAAATCTTTGATCATCTCATCAAAGCGTATATTTCAACTCCGAGATGCTTACTCCAGTCCTTACAAGGATTGCTGGAGCTTTTGCATACTTGTTAGCATCTTTTAGGATTGTCAAAACCTTCTGGTTGTATCAGATACAACCTTTCCTCAAGAAAATCGTCGAGGAAACTATATTTTGACATCCTATCTGCAAGATTTCATAAATAATGCAGTAGCTGCTAATCTAATTCTAATAGACTCTCAGCATCGCTACGAGTCAGAAAGTCTCATCGTAGTCAACTCCTTGAACTTGTCGGAAAACATCTTAGCGACAAGTCGAGCTTTGTTAATGGTGACACTTACCATCATTGTCTGTCTTCCCTTTTAAAATCCATCTGTACCCAACAACCTTATGACCATCAAGTAGTTCTTCCAAAGTCTACACTTTGTTTTATACATGGATCTTCTCTCGGATTTTATGGCCTCGAGCCATTTGTCAGAATTCGGGCCCACCGTTGCTTCTCCATAGCTCATAGGTTCATTGTTGTCTAGCAACATGACCTCCAAGACAGAATTACCGTACCACTCTGAAGCAGTACGCGTCCTTGTCGTCCTACGAGGTTCAGTAGTGACTTGATCCGAAGCTTCATGATCACTATCATCAGCTTCCACTTCAATTGGTGTAGGTGCCACATGAACAACTTCCTGTGCCCTGCTACACACTAATTGTAGTGATGGTTCAATAACCATATCAAGTCTCGACCATCCTCCCACTCAATTCTTTTGAGAGAAACTTTTCCTCGAGAAAGGACCCGTTTCTAGAAACAATCACTTTGCTTCCGGATCTAAAATAGGAGGTATACCCAACTGTTTTGGGTGTCCTATGAAGATGTATTTATCCGCTTTGGGTTCGAGCTCATCAGGATGAAACTTTTTCATATAAGTGTCGCAGCCCCAAACTTTCAAGAAACCACAACTTAGGTTTCTCTAAACCATAGTTCATACGGTGTCATCTCAACAGAATTATGTGGTGCCCTATTAAACTGAATGTGGTTGTCTCTAATGCCTAACCCATGAACGATAGTGGTAATTCGATAAGAGACATCATGGTATGCCCCATATCCAATAGGGTGCATCTATGATGTTCAGACACACCATCACACTATGGTGTTCCAGGCGGTATTAGTTGTGAAACAATTTCCACAATGTCTTAATTGTGTACCAAACACGTAACTCAGATATTCATCTCTATGATCATATCATAGACATTTTATCCTCTTGTCACTACGATCTTCAACTTCACTCTGAAATTACTTGAACCATTCAATAATTCAGACTTGTGTTTCATCAAGTAAATATACTTAACATCTACTCAAATCATCTGTGAAGTAAGAACATAACGATATCCACTGCGTGCCTCAACACTCATTGGACTACACACATCAAAATGTATTACTTCCAACAAGTTTCTTTCTTGTTCCATCTTACTGAAAACGAGGCTTTCAGTCATCTTGCCCATGTGGTATGAGTTGCATGTCTCAAGTGATTCAAAATCAAGTGAGTCCAAACGATCCATCTGTATGGAGTTTCTTCATGCGTACATACCAATAGACATGGTTTACATGTCTCAAACTTTTCAAAAACGAGTGAGTCCAAAGATCCATCAACATGGAGCTCTTCATGCATTTTATACCAATATGACTCAAATGTCAGTGCCACAAGTAGGTGGTACTATCATTACTATCTTATATCTTTTGGCATGAACATGTGTATCACTACGATCGAGATTCAATAAACCATTCATTTTAGGTGCAAGACCATTGAAAGTATTATTCAAATAAACAGAGTAACCATTATTCTCCTTAAATGAATAACCGTATTGCGATAGACATAATCCAATCATGTCTATGCTCAACACAAACACTAAATAACAATTATTTAGGTTTAACACCGATCCCGATGGTAGAGAGAGCTAGCGTGCGTTGTTTGATCACATCAACCTTGGAAATACTTCCAACACATATCGTCACCTCGCCTTTAGCTAGTCTCCATTTAGTCTATAGCCTTTTATTTCGAGTTACTAACACTTAGCAACCAAACCGGTATCTATTACCATGGTGCTACTAGGAGTACTAGTAAAGTACACATTAATATCATGTATATCCAATATACTTTTGTCGACCTTGCCAACCTTCTTATCTACCAAGTATCTAGGGCAATTCTGCTCTAGTGATTGTTCCCCTTATTACAGAAGCACTTAGTCTCTGGTTTGGGTTCAACCTTGGGTTTCTTCACTAGAGTAGCAACTGTTTTGCGGTTTCATGAAGTATCCCTTCTTGCCCTTGCCCTTCTTGAAACTAGTGGTTTTACTAACCATCAACAATTGATGCTCCTACTTGATTTCTACTTTCGCAGTGTCGAACATCGCGAATAGCTCAAGGATCATCATATCTATCCCTGATATGTTATAGTTCATCACGAAGCTCTAGTAGCTTGGTGGCAATGTCTTTGGAGAAACATCACTATCTCATCTGGAAGATTAACTCCCACTCGATTCAAGTGATTGTTGTACCCAGACAATCTGAGTACAAGCTCAACGATTGAGCTTTTCTCCCTTAGTTTACAGGTTAAGAAACTTGTCGGAGGTCTCATACCTCTTGACGTGGGCACGAGCCTGAAATCCCAATTTCAGCTCTTGGAACATCTCATATGTTCTGCGACATTTCAAAAATGTCTTTGGTGCCTCAATTCTAAACCATTTAACATTACCCACTGAACTATCACGTAGTCATAAAAAAGTGTATGTCAGATGTTCGCAACATCCATAATCGACGCTCGAGGTTCAGCACACCGAGCGGTGCATTAAGGACATAAGCCTTCTGTGCAGCAATGAGGACAATCCTCAGTATACGGACCCAATCCGCATAATTGCTACTATCAACTTTCAACTAAATTTTCTCTAGGAACATATCTAAAACAATAGAACTGAAACGCAAGCTACGACATAATTTGTAAAGACCTTTTGACTATTTCAGGATAATTAAGTTCATCTAATGAACTCCCACTCAGATAGACATCCCTCTAGTCATCTAAGTGATACATGATCCGAGTCAACTAGGCCATGTCCGATCATCACGTGAGACGGACTAGTCATCATCGGTGAACATCTTCATGTTGATCGTATCTACTATACGACTCATGTTCGACCTTTCGGTCTCTTGTGTTCCGAGGCCATGTTTGTACATGCTAGGCTCGTCAAGTCAACCTAAGTGTTTCTCGTGTGTAAATATGTCTTACACCCGTTGTATGCGAACGTTAGAATCTATCACACCCGATCATCACGTGGTGCTTCGAAACAACGAACTTTCGCAATGGTGCACAGTTAGGGGGAACACTTTCTTGAAATTATTATGAGGGATCATCTTATTTACTACCGTTGTTCTAAGCAAATAAGATGCATAAACATGATAAACATCACATGCAATCAAATAGTGACATGATATGGCAAATATCATTTTGCTCCTTTTGATCTCCATCTTCGGGGCTCCATGATCATCATCGTGACCGGCATGACACCATGATCTCCATCATCCTGATCTCCATCATCGTGTCTCCATGAAGTTGTCCTGCCAACTTATTACTTCTACTACTATAGCTAACGGTTTAGCAATGAAGTAAAGTAATTACAAGGCGTTATTCAGTGACACGCAGGTCATAAAATAAATAAAGACAACTCCTATGGCTCCTGCCGGTTGTCATACTCATCGACATGCAAGTCGTGATTCCTGTTACAAGAATATGATCAATCTCATACATCACATATATTTCATTCATCACATCCTTCTTGGCCATATCACATCACATGGCATATGCTGCAAAAACAAGTTAGACGTCCTCTAATGTTGTTGCAAGTTTTTTACGTGGCTGCTATAGGTTTCTAGCAAGAATGTTTTTTACCTACGCCAAAACCACAACGTGATATGCCAATTGCTATTTACCCTTCATAAGGACCCTTTTCATCGAATCCGATCCGACTAAAGTGGGAGAGACAGACACCCGCTAGCCACCTTATGCAACAAGTGCATGTCGGTCGGTGGAACCTATCTCACGTAGGTGTACGTGTAAGGTCGGTCCGGGCCACTTCATCCCACAATACCGTCGAAACAAGATAGGACTAGTAACGGTAAGCATATTGAAAAAAACAACGCCCACAACTACTTGTGTTCTACTCGTGCATAGAATCTACGCAATAGACCTAGCTCATGATGCCACTGTTGGGGAACGTTGCAGAAATTCAAAATTTTCTACGCATCACCAAGATCAATCTATGGAGATTCTAGCAACAAGAGAGAGGGGAGTGTATCTTCATACCCTTTAAGATCGCGACGCGGAAGCGTTACAAGAACGCGGTCGGTGGAGTCATTCACGAAGCAATTTAGATCGCGGCCGAATCCGATCTAAGCACCGAAGAACGGTGCCACCGCGTTCAACACACGTGCAGCCCAGTGACGTCTCCCATGCCTTGATCCAGCAAGAAGAGAGGGAGAGGTTGGGGAAGACTCCGTCCAGCAGCAACACAACAGCGTGGTGGTGATGGAGGAGCGTGGCACTCCAGCAGGGCTTCGCCAAGCACTACAAGAGACGAGGAGGGAGAGGGGTAGGGCTGCGCCAGGAGAGATGGAAACTCATGTGTCTGGCAGCCCCAAACCCCACACTATTTATAGCAGGAGGGGAGGAGGGTGCTCCCCCTCTAGGGTTCCCACCCCTAGGGGGGGAGACAGCCCTAGATGGGATAAAGGGGGGCGGCCAAGAGGGGGAGAGAGGGGGGTGCACCCTAGGGTGGGCCTTTAGGCCCATCTGCGCCTAGGGTTTCCCCTCTCCCCTCATAGCTGCGCCTTGGGCCTTGGTGGGAGGCACACCATCCCACTCTGGGGCTGGTCCCTTTCCACTCTAGGCACATGCAAGCCTCCGGGGCTGGTGGCCCCTACCGGTGGACCCCCGGAACCCTTCCGGTGGTCCCGGTACATTACCGGTGACCCCCGAAATACTTCCGGTGGCCAAAACCTCACTTCCAATATATTATTCTTTACCTCCGGACCATTCCGGAACTCCTCGTGACGTCCGGGATATCATCCGGGACTCCGAACAACATTTGGTAACCACATACAAACTTCCCTTATAACCCTAGCGTCATCGAACCTTAAGTGTGTAGACCCTACGGGTTCGGGAATCATGCAGACATGACCGAGACAGCTCTCTGGACAATAACCAACATCGGGATCTGGATACCCATGTTGGCTCCCACATGTTCCACGATGATCTCATCGGATGAACCAGGATGTCAAGGATTCAAGCAATCCTGTATGCAATTCCCTTTGTCAATCGGTACGTTACTTGCCCGAGATTCGATCATCGGTATCCCAATACCTCATTCAGTCTCGTTACCAGCAAGTCACTTTACTCGTTATGTAATGCATGATCCCGTGACTAACTACTTAGTCACATTGATCTCATTATGATGATGCATCACCGGGTGGGCCCAGAGATACCTCTCTGTCACACGGAGTGACAAATCCCAGTCTCGATTCGTGCCAACCCAACAGACACTTTCAGAGATACCTGTAGTGCACCTTTATAGCCACCCAGTTACGTTGTGACGTTTGGTACACCCAAAGCACTCCTACGGTATCAAGGAGTTACACAATCTCATGGTCTAAGGAAATGATACTTGACATTAGAAAAGCTTTAGCAAACGAACTACACGATCTTGTGCTATGCTTAGGATTGGGTCTCGTCCATCACATCATTCTCCTAATGATGTGATCCCGTTATCAATGACATCCAATGTCCATGGTCGGGAAACCATGACCATCTGTTGATCAACGAGCTAGTCAACTAGAGGCTCACTAGGGACATGTTGTGGTCTATGTATTCACACATGTATTGCGGTTTCCGGTCAATACAATTATAACATGAACAATAGACAATTATCATGAACAAGGAAATACAATAATAACCATTTTATTATTGCCACTAGGGCATATTTCCAACAAGAATTGTATTAACCGAAAACTTAGTACATGTGTGAATACATAGACAAAACAAAGTGTCCCTAGCATGCCTCTACTTGACTAGCTCGTTAATCAAAGATGGTTATGTTTCCTGACCATAGACATGTGTTGTCATTTGATGAACGGGATCACATCATTAGGAGAATGATGTGATGGACATGACCCATCTGTTAGCTTAGCATCATGATCGTTACAGTTTCATTGCTACTGCTTTCTTCATGACTTATACATGTTCCTCAGACTATGAGATTATGCAACTCCCGAATACCGTAGGAACACCTTGTGTGCTATCATACGTCACAACGTAAATGGGTGATTATAAAGATGCTCTATAGGTGTCTCCGACGGTGTTTGTTGGGTTGGCATAGATCGAGATTAGGATTTGTCACTCCGTGTTTCGGAGAGGTATTTCTGGGCCCTCTCGGTAATGCTCATCACTATAAGCCTTGCAAGCAATGTGACTAATAAGTTAGTTGCGGGATGAAGCATTATGGAACGAGTAAAGAGACTTGCCGATAACAAGATTGAACTAGGTATGATGATACCGACGATCGAATCTCGGGCAAGTAAAATACACATGACAAAGGGAACAACGTATGTTGTTATGCGGTTTGACCGATAAAGATCTTCGTAGAATATGTAGGAGTCAATATGAGCATCCAGGTTCCGCTATTGGTTATCGATCATGTCTACATAGTTCTCGAACCCGTAGGGTCCGCACGCCTAAGGTTTGATGATGATTTGTATTATGAGTTATGTGATTTGATGACCGAAGTTTGTTTGGAGTCCCGGATGAGATCACGGACGTGACGAGGAGTCTCGAAATGGTACAGACATAAAGATCGATATATTGGAAGGCTATATTTAGACATCGAAAGGTTCCGAGTGATTCGGGTATTTTTCGGAGTACCAGGGAGTTATGGAAATTCACTGGAAGAAGTAATGGGCCTTATCGGGCTTTAGTGGAGAGAGGGGAGAAGGGCCAAGGGGTGGCGCGCGCCTCCCCCCTGCCCAAACCGAATTGGACAAGGGGTGGGGGCGCATCCCCCCTTTCCTTCTCCCTCTCCCTCTCTTTCCTTTTCTCCTACTCTGAATAGGAAAGGGAATCCTACTAGGACTTGGGAGTCCTAGTAAGACTCCCTATGCTTGGCGTGCCCCCTAGGCTGGCCGCCTCCTCCCTCCCTCCTTTATATACGGGAAGGGGAGAACCCCAAGGACACACAAGTTGATCTTTTAGCCGTGTGTGGTGCCCCCCTCCACAGTTACACACCTCGATCATACCCTTGCGGAGCTTAGGCGAAGCCCTGCGCCGGTAGCATCATCATCACCGTCACCACGACGTTGTGCTACCGAAACTCACCCTCGGCCTCAACTAGATCAAGAGTACGAGGGACGTCATCAAGCTGAACGTGTGTTGAACGCGGAGGCTCCATACGTTCGATACTTGATCGGTTGGATCGCGAAGAAGTTCGACTACATCAACCGCGTTACTAAACGCTTCCGCTTCCAGTCTACGAGGGTACGTGGATCTTGCGTGATTGTAAGTGCATCTAGTGCCACCCCTAGTTGGTTTTGGAGTATTGACGACAAAGTTGGTTCAGGGACTAATGCGTTTGTGAGAATTGCAGGATAACACAGGTAGTGTCCCTCATTGATTCGGTTTACCTACCGGAGATGACCCCTAAAAATGTATGAAGACATTGAAGACAATGGTGGTATGTGAAGATATTCACATTGAAGACTATGACATGAGAAGACATTGAGCGAAGACTATGGAGCGCGAAGACTGTGTTGTTTCGTTGTTTCCTTTTCTTCTTTGTTGAGTCATAGGAACCACCGTACTGTTAAGTGTGGTCCAAGTGAACAAAGTCAGAGTGACTGAAGTGATGCTCAACCCAAGTCCTATGTCTTCGAGCGAAGACAATGAGAGCAAATCTTATCCAGAGCTGGATGAGTCAGCTTTGCTTATATCCCAAGTAAAGTTGCCGTGTGTGTTTGAAATCTGACCGTTGGAACACGTGTCAGTTCCTTAGTGACCCAGGGTCATTTCGGACATATCAGGTCGGGTTGCCTTGTGGCTATAAATAGCCCCCCACACCATAAATTGGTGGCTGCTCAGAGTTAGTTTACGGTTTTTGTCGTTTTGAGAGCAGCCCACCTCGAAGCCTTTGAGAGAGAAATCCTTGCGAGGACAAAGCCCAAACACCCAGAGCCAAAGAGTGTTAGGCATCACTAAAGTCTTTCTGTCTGTGTAACCTGAAGACTTATTACACTTGAGGACTGTGTATCCTCCAGCCGGTTAGGTGTCGCGTTCTGAGCATCCAAGAGTCATTGTGTATTGCCGGTGAACAAAGTTTGTGAAGGTTCGGAAGTCTACCTTGAAGACTTACCAGAGTGATTGGGCGAGGACTGTGTGTCCTTAGCTCAAGGGGAATAAGGTGAAGACGCGGTCTTCTAAGTTGAATCTCAGCCTCCCTAACCAGACGTACAGTTGTCACAGCAACTGGAACTGGTCCAACAAATCCCGTGTCTTCAACAAGTGACTGGTTCTATCCCTTCCCTCCCTTTACTTTGAGTTTGTCTTCGTGAAGTCATTGCTTATTTGTCTTATCTGTTTGACTTCATTGTTTAACTACTATCGTTGATTGGCTTCATACTATCTTCCATCCTGATCCTAACTACCTAGCTGCTATTAGTCTTTGTACGTTCACATTATTGCATACTTGACTATGGCTTGCTTGTTGTAGTTTATCTTCCTCTGCATATCAATTAGGTCATTTCTATTGTTTGTCTTCGAAACTTCCACGTTTTGAAGACTTTGATAAAAATCGCCTATTCACCCCCCCTCTAGTCGATAGCTAGCACTTTCAATTGGTATCAGAGCAAGGTACTCCCTTGTTCTGTGTGATTCGGTTTAACCACCTGGAGTTTAGCTATGTCGACTGCAGGGATAATCAAAGTCTCCGCTGCTTGTCTCGTGTTCGATGGAACTGAATATCCCTACTGGAAGAATAAGATGCGCATGCATCTTGAAGCCATTGATGTCGACCTCTGGTATGTCGTCAAGAAAGGCGTTCCCAAAACTGGGGAAGGTGTCACCCCTACCGATGTCAAGAAGTTCATTCAACTGGACTCCATTGCAAAGAACATCATCTGTGGTCATCTGACCAAAGGACAGTATGGCCGTGTGAGTGCTCTGGAAACGTCAAAGCTAGTCCGGGACTGGCTATCCAAGGTCAACGAAGGCGTCTCTACACAGAGAGACCAGAGGATCAGTGTTCTTCGCAATCTCTTCAACCGCTTCAAGAGAAACGATAATGAAAATGTCCAGCTCATGTTTGATCGCCTCCCCGACATCACAAATGAGCTTCAGGCTCTTGGCGCCACTGAGATTACCAAGCATGAAATCGCAAGACACTACTGAGATCACTTGACAGCTCCTTTGACACCCTTGCCCTCATGATACAAGAATGCCCTGACTTCAAGACACTCGATCCGTCTGATATACTTGAGAGGCTTAACACACATGAGTTCCAGCTTTCGGAGAAAAGAGATATCTATGGTCCCAGTTATGGCTGAACTCGCGCTTTGAAGGCAAAAGTGGTTTCCTCATCTGAAGAAGAATCTGACTGCGGTTCTGATGATCCTGAAGACATTGGAAAGGAACTTGCCATGCTTGTGAAGAAGTTCCAGAAGTTCACCAAGAAGAAGGGCTTCAGAAAGTCTTCACGATCTAGCTCAAGAAATGATGAAGCTTCCACTCATGACAACAAGAAGAGAACATGTCACAAGTGCAAGAAACCTGGACACTATATCTCTGAGTGTCCTCAGTGGGACAATGAGAAGAAGAAGAAAAAGAGCAAGGAATATGATTCTGATGACAAGAAGAAGAAGAAATCTTCAAAGTCTTCTTCTAAGTCCTCATCAAGGTCTTCATCACATAAGAAGAGCTCATCTGGCAAGGCTCGTGCTTTTGTTGGCAAGGAAATGGATTCAGAGGAGGAGTCTGCTTCTGAGGAGGTGGAGGTGGAGTCTGAAGAAGAGTCCGACCCTGGCGTTGCAAGTCTGGCTCTAGCCACAACCTATGTTGCCAACCATCTTCAACACTGAAGACAATGACTTCTACACCAACGCTGAAGCTAATGACATGGACGATCCTGCTCCCACCTATGGCTTCTTGGCACGTGGTGCCAAGGGTGTGACACCTCGTGCTTCAGAATGGATTATGGACAGCGGATGCACTAATCATATGACTGGTGATCGAAGTCTTCTCATGGACTCAACCTTACGTCCATCCGACAAGAGTCAAATCACATTTGCTGACACTGGTAAAAGCAAGGTATTGGGTCTAGGTAGAGTTGCAATCTCAAAGGATCAACACATGGATAAAGTGATGCTTGTTGAATCCCTTGGGTTCAACTTAATGTCTGTCTCAATGCTTTGTGACTTGAACATGATTGTGCTATTCGGAAAATATCGTTGCCTTGTACTAATGGCATCTGACAAGTCTCTAGTCTTTGAAGGGTATAGGAAAGATGATCTATACATGGTAGATTTCTCAGCAGGTCCACAACTTGCCGTATGTCTTCTTGCAAAAGCTTCAGAATGTTGGCTCTGGCATCGGAGGCTGGGGCATGCTGGCATGAGGAACTTACACACACTCGTCAAGAAGAAGCATGTCATAGGCATCGAAGGTGTCAAGTTCAAGAAAGATCATTTGTGTGGTGCCTGCGAAGCTGGAACGATGACTAGGGCGAAGCACCCCTCGAAGAAAATCATGACGACATCTCAACCCTTCGAGCTGTTACACATGGACTTATTTGGCCCTACTCACTACTCTACCCTCACAACAACAGCTTGTCTCTATGGCTTCGTCATTGTTGATGACTACTCAAGATATACATGGGTGCACATAATTCTCTACAAGACTGAAGTGCAAGATGTCTTCAGACGATTCGCCAATCGAGCCATGAACAATTATGGCGTCAAGATCAAGCATATCAGAAGTGATAACGGCACTGAATTCAAGAATACCGGGCTTGACCTTTATCTGGATACAATGGGAATCACTCATGAGTTTTCTGCTCCATACACACCTCATCAAAATGGCATTGTAGAGCGCAAGAACAGAACCCTCATTGAGATGACTCGAACAATGCTCGATGAGTACAAGACACCAAGAAAGTTCTGGCCTGAAGCTATTGATACAGCATGTCACATCATCAACCGTGTTTACATCCACAAGCTTCTGAGCAAAACATCCTATGAGCTCCTTACTGGCAAGAAGCCAAATGTCAGGTACTTCAGAGTCTTTGGTGCTAGGTGCTGGATCAAGGATCCCCATCACAAGTCAAAATTTGCACCTAAAGCTCACGAAGGCTTCATGCTCGGTTATGGAAAGGACTCGCACTCTTACAGAGTCTTCAACCTCTTTCACTACAAAATCGTTGAAACTATGAACATGCGATTTGATGAAACCAATGGTTCACAAACCAAGCACATTTGATGAAGCTCCTCCCAGCGAATCCATCAAGCTGATGGGAACTGGTGAAATCATGCCTTCTGAAGCACAACCTGAAGAGGAACTTATCATTTCTGCACCAAACCAACCTGAAGACAATGCTCAGACTAAAGACAATCCTCCCAATGATGACAATGATCAGCATGAGCAAGGTCTTCGTCCAGTTCATCCTCGTGTTGCAAATGAAGTACAAATTGAGAAGATAATTGATAGCATCAATGCACCTGGTCCACTTACTCGCTCAAGAGCAACACAGTTAGCAAATTTCTGTGGGCATTTTTCATTTGTGTCAATACCAGAACCCAAGAAAGTTGCTGAAGCCTTTATGGAACCTAAATGGATTCAAGCCATGCAAGAAGAACTTCAATAGTTCAAGCTGAATAATGTTTGGGAACTTGTCAAGCGCCCTGACCCTCACAAGCATAACATTATTGGCACTAAATGGACATATCAAAACAAGCAAGATGAGCATGGTCAAGTTGTCAGAAACAAAGCACGTCTTGTGGCTCAAGGATATACTCAAGTTGAAGGAATTGACTTCGATGAAACATTTGCTCCTGTAGCAAGGCTTGAAGATATTCGCATACTACTAGCCTATGCCAATCACCACAACATCTTGCTATATGAAATGGATGTGAAGAGTGCATTCCTCAACGGCAAGATTGAAGAAGAAGTGTACGTTGCTCAACCACCTGGCTTTGAAGATCCAAAACATCCTGATATGGTGTACAAACTAAACAAAGCACTGTATGGCCTCAAACAAGCTCCTTGCGCTTGGTATGATATGATCAAAGACTTCCTGAAGAGCAAAGGCTTCAAACCAGGATCCCTCGATCCCACACTCTTCACGAAGACATATGATGGTGAACTATTTATGTGCCAAATATATGTGGATGACATTATCTTCGGCTGCACCAACCAGAAGTATAGTGATGAGTTTGGATACATGATGCAAGAGCAATATCAGATGTCCATGATGGGAGAGCTGAAGTTCTTCCTTGGTCTTCAAATTCGTGAGCAAAGGAATGGCGTCTTCATATCTCAAGAAAATATCTCAAAGACTGTGTGAAGAAGTTTGGAATGCAAGATTGCAAAGGTTACACGACACCAATGCCAGCCAAACACCATCTTGGTCCCGACGACAATGGTAAAGAGTTCGATCAAAAGGTATACCGCTCCATGATTGGTTCCTTACTTTACCTATGTGCATCTAGGCTAGATATTATGCTTAGTGTTTGCATGTGTGCTCGATTCCAAGCGGCACCAAAGGAATCGCATCACTTAGCTATGAAGCGAATTCTTAGATATTTGGCTTACACCCCAACACTCGGATTATGGTATCCAAAGGGCTCAAGATTTGATCTTGTTGGATTCTCGGATGCTGATTATGCTGGTGACAAGGTCGATCGCAAGTCTACATCAGGCACATGTCACTTTCTGGGACGATCACTTGTCTGTTGGTCTTCAAAGAAGCAAAACTGTGTATCACTCTCAACTGCTGAATCTGAATACATTGCTGCTGGATCTTGCTGCGCTCAGCTTCTGTGGATGAAGCAAACTCTCAAGGACTATGGTATCAATCTGAAACAAGTCCCTCTCTTCTGCGACAACGAAAGTGCTATCAAGATTGCCAACAATCCAGTCCAGCACTCGAAGACAAAGCACATTGAAATTCGTCATCACTTTCTCAGAGATCATGTCATGAAGAAAGATATTGACATCATTCACGTCAACACTGAAGAGCAACTGGCAGATATCTTCACAAAGCCCTTGGATGAGAAAAGGTTTTGCAAGTTACGGTGTGAGCTAAATATCTTGGAATCCTCAAATGTCCTGTGATCAGGCACACATCCTAACACATATGCATGTTGATGACTTAGATGTGCAACACATGAAGTAACGTATATCTTCAATCAATGAAGACTTACATTCTGAGTGTGAATACATTAACATGGAATTTGACTTCGGAGCGCCACGATAATTGTGCGTCGTGTCTGGGTCTAATACTTCCTATACGGTGGGTAACGCCACCACCAAATTTCTTGGTTCGAAGTGTTTCACTCATGGCGTTATTGTTGAATATATTCGCATTTGGTTTGTCTTCAACTTTCAACTTATCTTCATGATTTACTTCACTATGTTGATTTGATTGCTTTCTCATATATATATACTAGTATTCTGTCCTCTACAACATTCACTTATAGCTATGTCTTCATTTGTGAATCTTTTGAACTAAGTGAATGTGATTGGACCCTAATCTCTCTATGCTTACTATCTCAAAATCTATCTGTCCAAATCATATGCATTCTATTGAAACTGTCGAATGTCTTCTCTGCATCCTTGTCAGCAGAAGACACAGAGACAAACATCAAGTCCTTTTAAATGATTCATCTTTATTGTTGAAATCCGGAGAAGCCGGAACAACCATCCGACAAACTTGGCGGGCGTGGGAACATGGGACAACTCTGAGTATGTTGCATGCTTGCCACGTGTCCCACGGATGTGAACAGGCAGGGGCACCTACGTAATTGCGCTATGCCGCACACCTACTTATAAATACGTGTCCCCTGCGGTCAAGAAAACCTTCTTCCGCCTCTCCACCTCGTCAAAACCCTAGCGCCACCGCTAGCTCTCGATGACGCCGGCGATGAAGCGCTTAGCTGCCACGACTTCTACGGCACCGTCCTCACGCCGGGCGCGGACATCGTCCTCTCCGCCGCCGCCGTAGGTGTCCTCCGTCGCCAAGTTAGGGCACGGTGGATTGAACTGCTCGGTCTCCTATTCATCCCATCTATCAGTTCTTCGTGTGGTAAATATAACTCTATTTTTACCATCTTTTTGATCCTCAATGATTCATCCTATTTACCAAAATTGGTTTCTGTCTACACAATGTTAGATCTATTCTGCCTGCATCTCATACTGCCTAGTATATTCACTTAAGCTTCATATATAGTTAGATTCCTCACTTGTACTTATTCATGGATTCATACAAATCTGGAACCAACTCTCAACATATAAGTGAATGTCTTTGCAACATGAGGTCAATGTCTTCAAACTGATTTATCTTCAAAATCTTCTGAGAATGCATATGACCTCTTCCCCTTCCCTCGCATCTCTAATGCTGTCACAGGTACATGTCCGTGGGAGAATCCCTTGGTTCTCATAGTCTGCATTCGGTTGCAGAATTCTTACAGCAACACATTAACTCTCCTGAAGCTAGTTCCTGTTTGATTAGCAAGCGAAAGCCCTTGAAGCCTTTGAACATATTGAAGCCATTCAGTTTGAAGTTCATGGCTGCAGAGAAATCAGTAAGGAAGGGTGGCAGACAGCGTCGAGGGGGAACATCAAAAGATTTGCCTGATGACCTCGCAGAAATCTACAAGACAGATCCTAAAGAGGATTATAATCAGCGCAAGACCCAAATCCAATGGATTCGACGCTATTGGGTTGAACAATGGTTCAAGTACAAGTTCGTGACCTAGGAGTACGCTGAGAAAAATGCTATCAAAAGTCCTTGGGGTGACATTCTCTATCGAGGCCTTCCCCCCAGGAACAGAGCTGAAGCTATTGCACAAGAATTCTATCCTTGTATGGTCCGTGGACCACAGCCTGAAAATGCCGATCCATCATCATTGCTCTGGTGTCGTGGCGATAATCTCTTCAAGCGCAACTTCCAGTATGCAAAGGCATCGGCAAAGGAAAACAAGAAGTCATGGGGATTAGACTTCAATCCTGGTCCCTCTGCTCCCCATGATGACGGCACACGTGAAGCGGAAGAAAATGAGATCGGCCCCTTCACAAACCTTGATGGCCTCATCTCATACATCTTGGTACAAGGTGCCAAAGTGGATCATTCTGATAATGATGCTGATACTGATGAAGCCCCAGCTCCTCCTCCAAGGCAGCAGAAGCCAAAGAAAATTAAGGCTTCATAATTAGCTGCACCTCCAAAAGCGTCACGTGTGAAGCCACTGGCCACTGCACCTCCTGAAGACAGTGTGCAGTCTGAAGATCTTTCACGCATCTCCAAGAAGACGAAGAAGAAAAAGAAAATCATCAAGAGTACTGATCAGACATTGACTCCTGCTGCCATTCTGCGTGAAGAGCACATTGATCTGTCCAGCGATGACGATCTTGTAGATGATGCTCTTGAGCAACTGATCAAGAGCAAGGAAGAAGCAGAGATATTCAATAATTTGCCTCTCTTTGATGTGGCAATCATCCATAACTTCATTGATGAGTGGTTTGACACACCAAATCTCAGCTTTGATGTATTGCAACTTCCCATTGGCCTCAGCGTCTCCTTCAATGGCGCTATTGCTTTTGAGTTAGCTATTGCTCAGCGCATCGTCGAACTGAAGCACAAGATTGACTATGAAAAGGCTCAGTTCAAGAAGCATGTGGCCATGCTCAACATGCAAGATGTCAAAAACTTCAAGATCATGCTGCACGAGCTCAAAGAAGCCTTTCACAAGAAGCGTGAAGAAGCTCGAGGCTCTAGAGAGCGCATGAAGAATCTGGCTGACAAGTGTGTGCTAGCCTACAATGAGGCTGAAAAGCGCAAGGCTCTTGGTCGTCCTGGCATCGACCCCAGGATGGCTGCAAAGAAGAAGAAGCTATCAACTGTCCAACCTGCACCTTCAAGGCATGATGAACCTCGCATAGTCTTCCCAAGCAGCATGATTGGCTCGAAGCCAAAGGCCATGTCAACCGCTTCAGAACAGAAGAAGACGAGGGCTACAGAGGCTGAAGCCAGAAAACGGAAACCCTCAGAAGCCTCTGATGCTGCTCCCTCCAAGAAGAAGCGCAAAACCAAGAAGAATCGGGCTGCTCCCATAGAGCCCCTTGTTGTTGAACCTATCTCACTGGTTCGCCCTGCATCTGCAAATCAAGAACTACGAATGATTGTTCATGAGCCTGCTTCCACAGAGGCTCATGAAGCTGAAGACATTCCAGCAGTTGATCCCATCACTGCTGAAGACATTGGTCACCATGACAATGTTGAAGATGATGGAGTTCTTCCTCAGATTGAACACAACGTGGTATCATCGCCTGTTCTCACGAACAGCGAAATCATCAGCATTGGTCGTCCTCTAACGCCAATTGCTCAGGATGCATCATGGGCTGATCGCCCGCAACAACAAGACTCCCCCAGTACTCCCCAACAACAACAAGTAACATCATCTGTGCAAGTTGAAGAGGATGAAGGCCTGCCTACTCCATCTCCAAAGGCGTCGCCTGTATTACAAAGGCTTCTCAAAGGACCAAGGCCTCAAGTCCCTCTTCCGAGCGTTCCAGAAGGAGAAGTGCACCACCAACCTGTTCCACATCAAGTGTTTTCAGAAGCCACTCCAACTGTGAATGTCTCCGTGTCTGAAGCCCAAGCTACTGAAGACAATCCGGCTGCATCAGCCGATGAAGAACATCAAGAAGAACGTGTCCCTACTCCCCCCATTCCTAAAGAAGCTGTTCCTGAAGTGAACATGTGTGTGCCAGATCCTCCAGCTCAACAAGTGGAGGTTGAAAACGTTGAGGCTGCCACCACCAACACAAATGAAGCCAATGACATAGTCATGGCTGAAGCTAATGTGGAGCCTGCCCCAAGCAACATGCCAGAAGTCAATGCTGCAACTGCTCCTGTAGCTTCTGTTGTGTAGCCTGAAGCCACTGTTGTTGCCACTTCTCCTGTTCCGCCACCAATGCACTATACAATTGAGCAAGCATACAACCATGGCGAGCTAATCACAGTAAGATGGCCCGTTCTGGTCCCTCCGCCTAATGTCTCTGGTCCTTAGTTTGATTATCACATTGAGCATAGGCCTCAGGTCCAGAAACCAAAGCCAAGACTGCCAAGGTTTCCATGTACTGCCACATCTGTCGGGTCCTTCAATGCAAATGGCTTCAAAAGCCACAACACCTTCTTTGACAGCTCAAAGAACCCTTACTCAAGGCCAAGAATATCATCTTATCATTTTTGGAGTCATCAGCAATGAAGCTATTACTCCTGCGTTATGTATGATCAAGGGCGCATTTTCCCTCATATGCGCCTCGACACTGAAGCCATTGCAGGACTGCCATGCTTAGAAGAAGCACTTGACTGCTTTCGTGATGCAGGTCTGCTCAGCTTTGTGACAGACAAAGAACATTGGAATGAAGAACTTTTGCTTCAATTCTATGCTACCCTCCACATTCGCGGCTACAATAGGGATACAAAAACATGGATTCTCGAGTGGATGACAGGAAATGTTCATCATGAAGCCAAAGCTCTTGACATCATTGAGCTTACAGGCCTATCCACTCCTGGAGAGCTGTACGAACCTGGTTGTCAAAACCACCGCAATGCTTTGGAGAGCATCTTCCATAAGCCTGAACCCAACATGAGCCAAATGTTGAGCATGATGAAGCCATTGCCACATGACGTTGAATACCCAAAGGAGTTCTTTGTTGATGACCTTGAGTGTCTGTCGCGCACCATATATCACATCATCAGGCGAACTCTATGGCCTATCAAAGGACATTCATCAGCCGCAAAACTTGAAGGAGCCATGAAGACATTGGTCTTTTACATCCTCAATGGCATCAGCTTCCATGCACAAGATTTCTTCCTCAGGCAACTGGCTGCATCTGGATCTGACCTTTTTGTCCTGAAATTCTATGCTCCATGGGTCATGCGCCTCATCAAGCTACATTCTGCTATCAACTATCAGCCCTCTGCTCGCAATCATGTGATCTTTCTACCAGAGGTTGATATGTCAGTTGAGGCCATATACCCTGAGCCTGCCAAGAAGCCTCTTTGTCTTCAAAATGCTGAACACCAAAGCTTCACTTAGCCTATGGAAGGAGTCCAAGCTGTAACTCGTGTCTATCCGATGGCTGGAAACACTTGTCTGCCTCATCGTGCACCAACTAAAGATACTGAGAGCACAATTGCTCAAAGGCCAAATAAGCGCTCTCGGGTCCTAAATGACCGAGAACTTCTTGTGGCACTGCATCAGAAACAAGACAAGCATCACTTTTGGCTCAAGCGTTAGATGCAAAGTCTCTTGGTGGATGTAAATCGCATCCAAAATCTTGCCACCAAGAATGCATTTTTCACTCACGAAACCTGTCGGCGATCATGGAAGAGTTTGACCCTGCTCAGTGCTGAAGCAGATCTTCAAGACGATGGCTTCACTGAACGATTCAAGTTTGACTCCACTCCTCCACGGAATGCTGTCCTACGACGAACTCCATCCCTTGAAGACTCTAACTATTCTTCCTCCGCGGCAACCGTGAATGCAAATGTGATCGATGATGAAGACGATGCTACTTCACCACCCCTACTTCTGCACGCATCGACACTGCACCAAGTTCGTCTGCACCGCCAAACAATAACGACAACCCTGCTGCTTCAACTACTCCTCATGAGGACGAGTAGATGCTCTATGTCTTCAAACCTTTTTGGTCATTACTGACAAAAGGGGGAGAAGCATATGAGTTTGATAGTCTTCAAGCGGGTTAATATGGGCGGTTGCTTTATATTTTGCCTAGTGGTTACAACTCTTGCTTTTGATACATTTCGTTCGTTGAGTTGTAACACTTAAACTCGATGGTCATCTGGTACTTATTTGCTCTTTCATGTGCGATGATAACTTCCGCACTTAGATCATTCTGCACTTAGTTCATTCTGCAGACGTCCATTTTCCATTATGCATGTCACTCTTTAAGTTATATCATTTCATGCATGATGAATTATCTTCATAAGTTGAAGAGGATCTCCACAAGTACAACCTGCCATGTGCATTTGCATTCCAAAAGCAAATTACTTATATGCACATCTTCAGGGGGAGCCCTTGCCACTTATGAAGAGAATACCCTATCCTTTACAGTTTCACATACTTTATTCCCATTGAAAACTTCAACCAGTTTGTCATCAATCACCAAAAAGGGGGATATTGTAAGTGCATCTAGTGCCACCCCTAGTTGGTTTTGGAGTATTGACGACAAAGTTGGTTGAGGGACTAATGCGTTTGTGAGAATTGCAGGACAACGCAGGTAGTGTCCCTCATTGATTCAGTTTACCTACCGGAGATGACCCCTAAAAATGTATGAAGACATTGAAGACAATGGTGGTATGTGAAGATATTCACATTGAAGACTATGGCATGAGAAGACATTGAGCGAAGACCATGGAGCGCGAAGACTGTGTTGTTTCGTTGTTTCCTTTTCTTCTTTGTTGAGTCATAGGAACCACCGTATTGTTAAGTGGGGTCCAAGTGAACAAAGTCAGAGTGACTGAAGTGATGCTCAACCCAAATCCTATGTCTTCGAGCGAAGACAATGAGAGCAAATCTTATCCAGAGCTGGATGAGTCAGCTTTGCTTGTAGCCCAAGTAAAGTTGCCGTGTGTGTTTGAAATCTGACCGTTGGAAGACGTGTCAGTTCCTTAGTGACCCGGGGTCATTTCGGACATATCAGGTTGGGTTGCCTTGTGGCTATAAATAGCCCACCCCCTACACCATAAATTGGTGGCTGCTCAGAGTTTGTTTACGACTTTTGTCATTTTGAGAGCAACCCACCTCGAAGCCTTTGAGAGAGAAATCCTTGCGAGGACAAAGCCCAAACACCCAGAGCCAAAGAGTGTTAGGCATCACTGAAGTCTTTCCGTCTGTGTGACCTGAAGACTTATTACACTTGAGGACTGTGTATCCTCCAGCCGGTTAGGTGTCGCATTCTGAGCATCCAAGAGTCATTGTGGATCGCCGGTGAACGAAGTTTGTGAAGGTTCGGAAGTCTACCTTGAAGACTTACCAGAGTGATTGGGCGAGGACTATGTGTCCTTAGCTCAAGGGGAATAAGGTGAAGACGCGGTCTTCTGAGTTGAATCTCAGCCTCCCTAACCAGACGTACAGTTGTCACAGCAACTGGAACTGGTCCAACAAATCCTGTGTCTTCAACAAGTGACTGGTTCTATCCCTTCCCTCCCTTTACTTTGAGTTTGTCTTCGTGAAGTCATTGCTTATTTGTCTTATCTGTTTGACTTCATTGTTTGACTACTATCGTTGATTGGCTTCATACTATCTTCCATCCTGATCCTTACTACCTAGCTGCTATTAGTCTTTGTATGTTCACATTATTGCATACTTGACTATGGCTTGCTTGTTGTAGTTTATCTTCCGCTGCATATCAATTAGGTCATTTCTATTGTTTGTCTTCGAAACTTCCACGTTTTGAAGACTTTGATAAAAATCGCCTATTCACCCCCCCTCTAGTCGATAACTAGCACTTTCAGCCATACGTTCGGTACTTGATCAGTTGGATCATGAAGAAGTTCGACTACATCAACCGCGTTACTAAACGCTTCCGCTTTCAGTCTATGAGGGTACGTGGACACACTCCCGCCTCTCGTTGCTATGCATCTCCTAGATAGATCTTGCGTGATTGTAGGAAAAGTTTCAAAACTACTACATTCCCAATAATGGGAGCAAGGATACGGATGACAATTGGATAAAGCGCAAGTTTCTCAAGGCCATGATGCCTTACCACAAGGCCATGTCCTCCGTCATCTGTCAAAGGTCGGACTTCCATGCCTTGTCCCCAAGTGAAGTGTTGCATGAGTTTGTTGCTATGAGGATCTTGGACAAGACCGCCGATAATGCAGTGTTGCATGCTCAATGGTCAAAGAAGCCAAACCTTGCTTTGAAATCCAAGGCTAGTGCGGATGAAGAGGATGAAGAGGAAGAAGATGAGTGTTGCCCCGAAGACACCAAATATGCCTATCATGAGCACATGTCTCTTGCTTCATGACAATTTTGGGGCAACAAGAAGAACACAAGACCCAACTTCAAGAAGAACAACTCAAGTGGCACCAAGGCAAGCAACATGCGAGGACATGCTATAATTGTGGCAATGTGAGTCACTTTGTTGTGGATTGCCCGTACAAGAAGAGGGAATACAATGGTGGCAAGCTTATCCGAAAAGACAAGGCCAAATCCTTCCCTAACAAGAACAACTTCACCAAGAAGACTCTTCCCAAGGGGTTGGTGGTACAAGAAGAGTAAAATGAGGATGATGATGATGACGAAGACGGTAAGACAGTTGCCATGGCCTCCGTTGCCGTTGCAACAACTCCATGGGTGTCCCTCTTCGATTCACCCAACAAGAACATCACCGCCAAGTGCCTCATGGCTAAAGCCACCAACAAGGTAACCCTCAACATCAAGATTACCATCACTACTAATCCTTCCTTGACGGATTGCATTGATGGAAGTGAGGGGGCGAAGGAGGAGGAGAATGAATTTGAGCCTTTTATGTTGGGAATGTAGTATTTTCAAAATTTTCCTATGCAAACGCAAGATCATGGTGATGCATAGCAATGAGCGGGGAGAGTGAGTCCACATACCCTCGTATACCGAAAGCGGAAGCGTTAGCACAACGCGGTTGATGTAGTCATATGTCTTCACGATCCGATAGATCCAAGTACCGAACGTACGGCACCTCTGAGTTCAGCACACGTTCAACTCGATGACGTCTCGTGAACTCCGATCCAGCAGACAGCATGGTGACGATGATGATGTTGATACCGACATAGGGCTTCGCCTAAGCACCGCTACGATATGACCGAGGTGGAATATGGTGGACAGGGGCACCGCACACGGCTGGAATAGATCAATAGATCAACTTGTGTGTCTAGAGATGCCCCCTACCCTCATATATAAAGGAGCAAGGGGGGAGGCGGCTGGCCAGGAGGAGGGCGCGCCAAGGGGGGAGTCCTATTCCCACCGGGAGTAGGACTCCTCCTTTCCTTGTAGGAGTAGGAGAAGGGAAGGAAGGGAGAGAGGAGGAGAAGGAAAAAGGGGGGTGCCGCCCCCCTCCTTGTCCAATTCGGACTAGAGGGGGAGGGGGCGTGCGGCTGCCCTGGCCGCCCCTCCTCTTCTCCCACAAAGGCCCATAAGGCCCAATATATTCCCCGGGGGGTTCCGGTAACCCCCGATACTCCGGTAAATGTCTGAAACCTCCCGAAACACTTCCGGTGTCCGAACATAGTCGTCCAATATATCGATCTTTACGTCTTGAGCATTTCAAGACTCCTCGTCATGTCTATGATCATATCTGAGACTCCAAACCACCTTCGGTACATCAAAACACAAAAACTCATAATACCGATCGTCACCAAACTTTAAGCGTGCAGGCCCTACGGTTCGAGAACTATGTAGACATGACCGAGACACGTCTCCGGTCAATAACCAGTAGTGGAACCTGGATGCTCCTATTGGTTCCCACATATTCTATGAAGATCTTTATCAGTCAAACAGCATAACAACATACGTTGTTCCCTTTGTCATCGGTATGTTACTTGCCCGAGATTCGATCGTCGGTATCTCAATACCTAGTTCAATCTTGTTATCGGCAAGTCTCTTTACTCGTTATATAATGCATCATCCTGCAACTAACTCATTAATCACATTGCTTGCAAGGCTTATAGTTATGTGCATTACCGAGAAGCCCAAGAGATACCTCTCTGACAATCGGAGTGACAAATCCTAATCTCGAAATACGCTAACTCAACAAGTACCTTCGGAGACACCTGTAGAGCACCTTTATAATCACCCAGTTACGTTGTGATGTTTGGTAGCACACAAAGTGTTCCTCCGGTAAATGGGAGTTGCATAATCTCATAGTCATAGGAACATGTATAAGTCATGAAGAAAGCAATAGCAACATACTAAACGATCAAGTGCTAAGCTAACGGAATGGGTCAAGTCAATCACATCATTCTCCTAATGATGTGATCCCGTTAATCAAATGACAACTCATGTCTATGGTTAGGAAACTTAACCATCTTTGATTAACGAGCTAGTCAAGTAGAGGCATACTAGTGACACTATGTTTGTCTATGTATTCACACATGTATTATGTTTCTGGTTAATACAATTCTAGCATGAATAATAAACATTTATCATGATATGAGGAAATAAATAATAACTTTATTATTGCCTCTAGGGAATATTTCCTTCAGTCTCCCACTTGCACTAGAGTCAATAATTTAGATTACACAGTAATGATTCTAACACCCATGGAGTCTTGGTGCTGGTCATGTTTTACTCATGGAAGAGGCTTAGTTAATGGGTCTGCAACATTCCGATCCGTATGTATCTTGCAAATCTCTATGTCTCCCACCTGGACTTTATCCCGGATGGAATTGAAGTGTCTCTTGATGTGCTTGGTTCTCTTGTGAAATCTGGATTCCTTTGCCAAGGCAATTGCACCAGTATTGTCACAAAAAAATTTCATTGGACCCGATGCACTAGGTATGACACCTAGATCGGATATGAACTCCTTCATCCAGACTCATGCATTTGCTGCTTCCGAAGCAGCTACGTACTACGCTTCACACGTAGATCCTGCCATGACACTTTGTTTAGAACTGCACCAACTGAAAGCTCCACCGTTCAATATAAACATGTATCCAGTTTGCAATTTAGAATCATCCAGATCAGTGTCAAGGCTTGCATCGACGTAACCATTTATGACTAGCTCTTTGTCACCTCCATAAACGAGAGAGATATCGTTAGTCCTTTTTAGGTATTTTAGGATGTTCTTGACCGCCGTCTGGTGATCCACTCCTGGATTACTTTGGTACCTCCCTGCTAAACTAATAGCAAGGCACACATCAGGTCTGGTACACAGCATTGCATACATGATAGAGCCTATGGCTGAAGCACAGGAAACATCTTTCATTTTCTCTCTATCTTTTGCAGTGGTCGGGCATTCAGTCTGACTCAACTTCACACCTTGTAATACAGGCAAGAACCCTTTCTTTGCTTGATCCATTTTAAACTTCTTCAAAACTTTATCAAGGTATGTACTTTGTGAAAGTCCAATTAAGGGTCTTGATCTATCTCTATAGATCTTGATGCCCAATATATAAGCAGCTTCACCGAGGTCTTTCATTGAAAAACTTTTATTCAAGTATCCTTTTATGCTATCCAGAAATTCTATATCATTTCTAAACAACAATATGTCGTCCACATATAATATCAGAAATGCTACAGAGCTCCCACTCACTTTCTTGTAAATACACGCTTCTCCAAAAGTCTGTATAAAACCATATGCTTTGAACACACTATCAAAGTGTTTATTCCAACTCCTACAGGCTTGCACCAGTCCATAAATGGATCGCTGGAGCTTGCACACTTTGTCATCACCTTTCGGATTGACAAAACCTTCTAGTTGCATCATATACAACTCTTCTTCCAGAAATCCATTCAGGAATGCAGTTTTGACATCCATTTGCCAAATTTCATAATCATAAAATGCGGAAATAGCTAACATGATTTGGACAGACTTAAGCATCGCTACGGGTGAGAAAGTCTCATCATAGTCAACCCCTTGAACTTGTCGAAAACCTTTCGCAACAAGTCGAGCTTTGTAGACAGTAACATTACCATTAGCGTCAGTCTTCTTCTTGAAGATCCATTTATTCTCGATGGCTTGCCGATCATCGGGCAAGTTAACCAAAGTCCATACTTTGTTCTCATACATGGATCCCATCTCAGATATCATGGCTTCAAGCCATTTTGCCGAATCTGGGCTCATCATCGCTTCGTCATAGTTTGTAGGTTTGTCATGGTCAAGTAACATGACCTCCAGAATAGGATTACCATACCACTCTGGTGCGGATCTTACTCTAGTTGACCTATGAGGTTCGATAGTAACTTGATCTGAAGTTTCATGATCAATATCATTAGCTTCTTCACTAATTGGTGTAGGCGTCACATGAACCGGTTTCTATGATGAACTACTTTCCAATAAGGGAGCATGTACAGTTACCTCATCAAGTTCTACTTTCCTCCCACTCACTTCTTTTGAGAGAAACTCTTTCTTTAGAAAGGATCCAAATTTAGCAACAAATGTCTTGCCTTCGGATCTGTGATAGAAGGTGTACCCAATAGTCTCCTTTGGGTATCCTATGAAGACACATTTCTCCGATTTGGGTTCGAGCTTATCAGGTTGAAGTTTTTTCACATAAGCATCGCAGCCCCAAACTTTAAGAAACGACAACTTTGGTTTCTTGCCAAACCATAGTTCATAAGGCGTTGTCTTAACGGATTTCGATGGTGACCTATTTAACGTGAATGCAGCGGTCTCTAAAGCATAACCCAAAAACGATAGCGGTAAATCAGTAAGAGACATCATAGACCGCTCCATATCTAGTAAAGTGCGATTACGACGTTCGGACACACCATTACGTTGTGGTGTTCTAGGTGGCGTGAGTTGAGAAACTATTCCGCATTGTTTCAAATGAAGACAAAACTCGTAACTCAAATATTCTCCTCCACGATCAGATCGTAGAAACTTTCTTTTCTTGTTACGATGCTTTTCTACTTCACTCGGAAATTCTTTGAACTTTTCAAATGTTTCAGACTTATGTTTCATTAAGTAGATATACCCACATCTGCTAAAATCATCTGTGAAGGTGAGAAAATAACGATACCCGCCGCGAGCCTCAACATTCATCGGACCACATACATCAATATGTATGATCTCCAACAAATCTATTGCTCGCTCCATTGTTCCGGAGAACGGCGTTTTAGTCATCTTGCCCATGAGGCCTGGTTCGCAAGTACCAAGTGATTTATAATCAAGTGATTCCAAAAGTCCATCAATATGGAGTTTCTTCATGCGCTTCACACCAATATGACCTAAACGGCAGTGCCACAAATAAGTTGCACTATCATTATTAACTCTGCATCTTTTGGTTTCAATATTATGAATATGTGTATCACTACTATCGAGATTTAATATAAATAGACCACTCTTCAAGGGTGCATAACCATAAAAGATATTACTCATATAAATAGAACAACCATTATTCTCTGATTTAAATGAATGACCATCTCGCAGCAAACAAGATCCAGATATAATGTTCATGCTCGACGCTGGCACCAAATAACAATTATTGAGGTCTAAAACTAATCCCGAAGGTAGATGTAGAGGTAGCATGCCGACTGAGGGAGTCCTGGATTAGGGGGTCCTCAGACAGCTGGACTATACACTTTGGCCGGACTGTTGAACTATGAAGATACAAGATTGAAGACTTCATCCCGTGTCCGGGTGGGACTCTCCTTTGCGTGGAAGGCAAGTTTGGTGATTCGGATGTGTATATCTCCTTCTCTGTAACCGAGTCTATGTAACCCTAGCACCCTCCGGCGTCTATATAAACTAGATGGTTTAGTCCATAGGACAAGAACAATCATAATCATAGGCTAGCTTCTAGGGTTTAGCCTCTACGATCTCGTGGTAGATCAACTCTTGTACTACTCATATCATAAATATCAATCAAGCAGGAAGTAGGGTATTACCTCCATCGAGAGGGCCCAAACCTGGGTAAACATCGTGTCCCCCGCCTCCTGTTACCATTAGCCTTAGACGCACAGTTCGGGACCCCCTACCCGAGATCCGCCGGTTTTGACACCGACATTGGTGCTTTCATTGAGAGTTCCATTGTGTCGTCACAACAAGGCTTGATGGTTTCTTCAATCATCAGCAAGGATGCATTCCAGGGTGAGGTTTTCCTCCCCGGATAGATCTTCGTATTTGGCGGCTTCATACCGCGGGCCAACTGGCCATCTGGAGCAGATCGACAGCTAAGCCCCTGGCCATCAGGTCAGGTTTGGAAACTTGAACTACACCGCCGACATGCGTGGAGACTTGATCTTCGACGGATTCGAGCCCACGTCAGGAGCGCCGAACAGTCACGACGGGCATGACTTAGATCTGCCATCTTACGGTGTTCGAGATATCGCACCTGCACCTGCCCCGACCTTCAATCTGGAGTAGATCACGCCATCCGAGGACGGTTGGATGGACCCCGTTACAGAGGCCGCACATTCATCGGTGCTGGAGCCGAACACAGACTTCACCTCCAAAGAGATCTGTGTCATCGGATTCTCGGACTTGTCTCCGGCCATAGGTTCTGAACCGCGTGCGCCCGTGCCTATCGAATCTGATTGGGCACTGATCATGGAGTTTACCTCCGCGGATATCTTTCAGCACTCACCCCTAGGCGACGTGCTAAATTCATTGAGGTCTCTATCTCTATCAGGAGACTGTTGGCCGAACTATGTCCGGCTTGAGTGGGAAGCGGACGACGAAGAAATTCGTTCCCCACCCACCACCCATTTAGTAGCCGATGTCGACGACTTAACCGACATGCTTGACTTTGACTCTGAAGACATTGACGGTATGGACGACGATGCCGGAGAAGAACAGGAACCACCACCCATAGGGCGTTGGACAACCACCTTATCATATGATATATACATGGTGGATACACCTAAAGAAAGCAATGGTGATAAGGCAACGGAGGATAATCCCCTCGAGAAGCAATCTAAGCACCGGCGTCATCGGCGCCACTTTAACCCCCACCATAGCAAAAATAGTGATACCGACACAAGAGACGATGATGCCGAAGACGAAAACAACCCTGCCCAGCCAAGCACTGAGCAAGCCAGGCGGGTGGATGGGCAAGCTAGCCCGGATGAACAGGCAACGGATGGAGACTTGGAGGACGACAATTATATGCCTCTCTCCGAAGACGAGGTGAGCCTCGGCGACAAAGAATTTATCGTGCCTGAGGATCCCGTTGAGCAGGAGCGCTTCAAGCGCCGGCTTATAGCCACTTCAAAAAGCCTGAAGAAAAAACAGCAGCAGCTTCAAGCTGATCAAGATCTTCTAACAAATAGATGGACTGAGGTCCTGGCAGCCAAGGAATACGGACTCGAGCACCCAACCAAAAGTTACCCGAAGCGTAGGTTGCTACCTCAATTCGAGGAGGAGGCGCTAGAGCCTACACTACCAGCGTAGGGCGAGGCTGACCGGCCACCTCGTGGCCGAGACAAAGCGGCGTATCAGCCCGAACAACCGCCCGCACCCTGCCGCCAATCAAACAAAAATACAAAGATCCGGGGCTACACGCAGGACCTACAAGATGTATTGGTAAACAAAGCAGGACCGTCAAGATCGATCTAGGGATCACGGGGGCGCGCCACAACGCATGAGGTTGACCTTCACGCCGGACACACTAAAAACAAGTCCGTACGGGCCGAATACAATAGACCAGACTCATTTGAACTACGTCGTGATGTAGCCCGACATAGAGGCGCCACACACCCCCTACGCTTCACTGATGAAGTAATGGATCATGGATTCCGAGAAGGGTTTAAACCCGTAAACATTGAATCATATGATGGTACAACAGACCCCGCGCTATGGATTGAAGATTTCCTTCTCCACATTCACATGGCCCATGACAACGATTTACATGCCATCAAGTACCTCCCACTTAAGCTCAAAGGACCGGCTCGGCATTGGCTGAATAGCCTGCCAGCAAACTCCATTGGCAGTTGGGAGAACCTGGAGGATGCATTCCTTGACAACTTTCAGGGCACTTATGTGCGACCACCGGACGCTGATGACTTAAGTCACATAACCCAACAGCCCGGAGAGTCAGCCAAGAAATTCTGGACTCGGTTCCTAACTAAAAAGAACCAAATCGTCGACTGTCCGGATGCCGAAGCCCTAGCGGCCTTTAAGCATAACATCCACGACGAGTGGCTCGCCCGACACCTCGGCCAAGAGAAGCCGAAGTCCATGGCAGCCCTCACGACACTCATGACCCGCTTTTGTGCGGGCGAGGACAGCTGGCTGGCTCGTAGTAACATCATACCAAGAAATCCTGGCACTTCAGATGCATGAGATAGCAACAGCAAGACATGACGCAACAGACATAAGCGTCGCAACAATGGCGACAACACCGAAGACACGACAGTCAATGTCGGATTCAGTGGCTCTATGTCCGGTCAGCAAAAAAGCCATTTAAAAGAAACAATTCGGGCCCGTCCAGTCTAGACCGCATACTCGATTGCTCGTGTCAAATTCATGGCACCCCGATAAACCAGCCAACCACACCAACAGAGAATGTTGGGTGTTCAAACAGGCCGGCAAGTTGAATGCCGATAACAAGGAAAGGGGCTGTATAGTGATGATGACAAGGAGCCCCGGCCGCCGAATACAGGAGGACAGAAGAAATTTCCTCCCCAAGTGAAAACGGTAAACATGATATACGCCACCCACATTCCCAAGCGGGAACAGAAGCGTGCACTAAGGGACGTCTATGTGATGGAGCCAGTCGCCCCAAACTTCAACCCATGGTCGTCTTGTCCGATCACTTTCGATCGCAGGGACCATCCTACTAGTATCCGTCATGGCAGTTCAGCCGCATTGGTCCTCGACTCTATCATTGACGGATTCCATCTCACGCGAGTCCTTATGGACGGTGGCAGTAGCCTGAACTTGCTTTATCAGGATACAGTGCGCAAAATGGGCATCGATCCCTCAAGAATCAAACCCACCAAAACCACCTTCAAAGGTGTAATTCCAGGTGTAGAGGCCTGTTGTACGGGCTCAATAACACTGGAGGTAGTCTTCGGATCTCCGGACAACTTCCGAAGCGAGGAGTTAATCTTCAATATCGTCCCCTTCCGTAGTGGCTATCATGCACTACTAGGACGAACCACATTTGCTCGATTCAATGCGGTACCACACTACGCATACCTCAAGCTAGGACCTCGCGGGGTTATAACAGTCAATGGAAACACAGGATGCTCGCTCGGTACGGAGGAGCACACTGCGGCCCTCGCAGTAGAAGTACAAAGCAGCCTTCTTAGGCAGACCGCCAACTCGACGATAAAGCCCCCGAACACCGTCAAGCGAGTCCGGAGTACTCTGCAACAGGATCATCCGGGACGTCCAGAGCTCGACTAGCAATTCGGCCTCCGTCCTAGTCCCAGTCAAGTGGCAAAATTTGCACCGCGCGTACATAATTATGCACTCAAAATACCATGGGCATTGGCGGAGGCACGACTATGGCGCGGTCCACAATGCGGCTCAACCGCCCTAGGACCCGCATACCTTCATCATTTTCTTTCTTTCAGGACCCTACTTTCGGGAAGCCCTTTCAGATAGCCTGGTTATTGGACTCATCACGGGAAGGAAAAACCAAGGAGGCAAGAGGCTTTGACGTACAAAGGAATACCCAGGTGGTGTCTGATAACGATTGTTATACCTGTTTTACATACCCACATGCAGCCTGCCCTTGGTTAGGACATGTCAAATAGTCCTATTTTTTCTTATCGCAGTAGTTGTATACATACACTTTGATGTTTTATTTAAATAACAATGGTAAAAATACACAGCCTCAACTTATTATTATATTTTCTTTATCTTTTTCCTTGACTGCTTATTTACTATGAATTGCACCCATACACTTTGGTACGTTCAGTTCGCCAGGGCCCTCAATGTACCCCATAACACGACAAGAAAAGTCTGAACACTTTCGACAGTGCGACACCCCGAACTTATAGCATTATATGCATCAACTCCTAATCATGTCTTGGGTCAATAGTTGGGTTTGCCCAGCTCCCATGTTTTGGTGCCTTACGTTCCGCTATATCAGCTAAGGTAGCACAGGGAGAACTACTGCGATTGTGTCCCGGTTCTTCCGGACGAGCACGTCAGTAGAGAAAGCCGAAAACTGACTGTCATGATGCGGCGAGAGCTGGTCGCTGTTCGAGAGGTCTCAAATCCTTAAAGATTTTTTCCGCTTCAGGCGAGGAATCGGCCTTGTCCGATTTAGGCATGTATAGCGCCCCAAGTTCGTCCTTCCAAATACTAGGGGCTTCGCCAAAGTTTAAAATTGTAGACTTCTATGGCTAAGTGAGAGTGATAAAGTTGTATAGTCCGATTGCCTTGTTCGCTGCACTAAACGCCTCCTTAAAGGACCAAAAAATTGGATAAAGAGTGTTTAGATTTATCCCAACACCCCAATACTAGTTACATGGGGGCACAAGCCGACGACTGGCCAACTTTTAGATTTTTATAAATGGCCGCACAGAACGTAATATTTTAAATCAACAAGCGTTATATAGCGCACATGAACTCGTTTTCGTATTACAGGATGACATGAGTACATTCATTCAAATATTACATCCTTGGCACATTCCTCCGCCACAAGGCAGGCGCCTTTCATAACACCGTCATAGTACTTCTCGGGGTGGTGATGCCCCTTGCCCTTCGGTGGCCCCTCCGTCACCAGCTTCTCGGCATCCATCTTCGCCCAGTGCACTTTCGCGCGGGCGAAGGCCCGGCAGGAACCTTCAATGCAGACGGACCACTTAATGACTTCAAGCAGCGGACATGCATTTACCATCAACTTTACAAGGCCGAAGTAGTTGCTGGGCAGGGGCTCGCCAGGCCACAGCCGGACTATGAGGTCCTTCATGGCCAGTTCTGCCGCCTTGCAGTTCGACCAATTGCTTCAGCTGGTCACTCAAGGGCATCGGATGTTCGGTCCCAGTATATTGAGACCAGAACAACTTCTCTGCCGAGCTCCCTTCTTCAGCCCGATAGAAGTTCGCGGCATCTGATATGCTACGTGGCAGATGTGCGAAAGCTCCTAGAGAGCTCCGAATTCGGGTAAGTAAAAGGAAAGTCTCCTTCACATGCTTGCTTTCCATAATGAATGCCTTACCCGCCACTATCTTCTTGGCCGCCTGAATCTCCTGGAGGGCCTTTTGGGCTTCGGCCTTGGTGTCTTGCATGCTCTTGAGGGCCTTCGCAAGCTCGTACTATTGCGTCTTGGAGTCACGCTCCAAGGACTCGAATTTTTTGACGAAGTCCTGGAGCTCTTGCTGGACCTCATTAACCCGAGCCTCCTGTTATCACGCTCGGTGTGCTCCTTGGCCGCCTTGTCTTCGGCTTCGGACAACACTTTCTTAAGGGTCGCCACTTCGGTCGTGGCCCCTATTAAAATTCATGATGCTTCTGTTAGCATCAACGATTTTTCCTTTATATGACACACGGACGGGGTATCACTTACCTTTGTTCTCCTCGAGCTGCCTCTTCACGAGGCCGAGCTCTTCCTCGGCCCGCCCCAGGTCCCGCTTCAGTCCGGAGACCTCCGTAGTGCGGGCGGCAGCGGCCAGCAGCGACGCCTGCTTATTCACATAGACATATTCTGATTAGACTCCTACGGATGTTATTTGATCCTCTGTTGAGCCTTTCTTTTCGAATACCAAATAGAGCATTAGGGGCTACTGTCTATGCTGGGATATTTCCTCATAATGTGATTACTTACCTCAAAGCCTGTTAGGAGGCTGGCGCAGGCTTCGGTCAATCCGCTTTTGGCGGACCGAACCTTCTCACTCATCGAACTCATAAGAGTACGGTGCTCTTCGTCAATGGAAGCGCCGCGAAGCGCTTCCAGCAAATTATCCGATGCCTCTGGGTGGACAGAGGTCATCGGCATAGGTGGCTCGCCCTCCTTAGCGAGGGGCTGCCTACCTGAATCCAGAACCATTGGAGGTTCCGGCGTAGTGTCCAGCTGGGGGCCAGACTTGCTGTGTCCCCCATCAGCAGAATCCATGGGGGTCTTTCCCCCCATGTGTCTGGCGGCTGGGATCTCGCCTTGGGGCATCTACAGAACTTTCTCCCCCTGGTCAGGCATCCTCTAGGACAACACTTCAGTGTCGTCCGTAGGCCTGGGGGAGGAGGCTGTCAGGAGTGACTCGCTGTTCATCGCCGACGGGTCCAGGGACTCCTTCGAAGAGGATACCTCGATGTGGGACTTGGCCGGACTGCATATGCGTGTTCGGCATTATAAGAAGCAATGAAGCTAAACACACTAAAAGTACTATGGAGTACGGATACTTACGACTTGGCCAGGGGCTTGTCCCTGGGCAACCACTCCTCGTCGCGGTAGGCGACCGTGGTGGAGTGGTATGGAAGTTATGTCTTCCCCTTCTTAGGCCTCCTGGTCTCCCCCTGTGGGGCGGCTTTTCTCTTCTTCTCCCCCCCGGTTGGGGAGGGGGGATTTCTTCTTCCTCCTCTCTGTCTTTGTGGGAGGACTGTGTCTCGGTGTCCTCGGATGATGAGTCCGATACGACCTTGCGCCGGAGACCTTTCCTGGTCCTCGCGGCCATCTTCTTGGCCTTCTTCTTTGGCACCTCATAGGGCGCCGAAAACAACATCCTCGCTAGAAGCTCCGATTTCGGATCATCCGGTAACGGAGCCGGGCAGTCGATCCGCTCCGCCACTGCTACCCAATCCTGCAGAAACAGCGTGAAAGGCTTAGGATCCTTCTTTGGATGTGCTGATGAATAGCACGTCTTGCGAAAGACATAAACTTACCAGATTGGCGGGGCGCTTGACGATGAGTCTGCGATCTTCGGTTATGGGTGGTGGCACCTCATTGGTCTTGAACAACAATTTCCAGACGTCTTCGTGCGTCGTGACGAAGAGCTCTCATAGTGTCTGGTATTCGGCCGGGTCGAACTCCGACAGATGGCAAACCCGTCGTTGGCACAGAAGGATCCGGTGAAAGAGCATAACCTGTACTATGTTGATGAGCTTGATCTTCTTGCTTATCATGTTCCGAACACAGTTCTGAAGTCCGAACAGCTCTGCCGCGGACCCCCAGGCTAAGCCCTTCTCTTTCCAGGAGGTGAGCCGCATGGGGACGCTGGATCGAAATTCGGGGGCCGCCGCCCAGTTGGTGGTGCACGCCTCGGTGATGTAGAACCACACGGATTGCCACCCCTTTACGGTCTCCACGAAGGAGCCCTTGGGCCAAGTGACATTTGGCATCTTACCCACCATGGCGCCCCCGCACTCTGCTTGCTGGCCTCCCACCACATTTGGCTTCACGTTGAAGGTCTTCAGCCATAGGGTGAAGTGGGGCGGGAGACGGAGGAAAGCCTCGCACACGACGATGAACGCCGAGATGTTGAGGATGAAGTTGGGGGCCAGATCATGAAAATTGAGCCCGTAGTAAAACATAAGCCCGCGGACGAATGGGTGGAGGGGAAATCCCAGTCCACGGACGAAATGAGAGAGGAACACTACCCTCTCCTGAGGTTTTGGGGTGGGGATGATCTGCCCCTCGGCCGGAAGCCTGTGCGCGATGTTTGCGGCCAGGTATCCGGCCTCCCGTAGCTTCGTTATGCCCTCCGTGATGGAAGAGGCCATCCACTTGCCTCCTGCTCCGGACATGCTTGAATGACTTTGCGAAGAAGGTGAGGGCTTGGGCGCTAGAGCTCGAGCGAAAGGGAATGGATGAGCAGAGGGAGAAGAAGGCGTGGGTGAAAAAGGGGAATCCTTATCTCTTTATAATGGTGGTAGAAACTGTGCGCCTCCACACTTACCCTGTAAACTCGCTTATTCCCCAAGCATCGTATCGATGGCGTGGTTGGGTTACCCACAACCGTATTGATGAGAATCCCGTGACAAGGGGACATGATCTCTACTTCGACAAGACGTGCCAATAAAACCACCTCGCAATACGTGCAGTAGCAGGCTGGGAAAAACGGTTCATATACTGACCGGGCCACGGTGTGGTTTCACGCTTTGAAAAGGTGTCAGGAGATTAGATTTGTGGAATATTGTGCTCTCTATGGTGGTATGTGGAATTTATTTTGCAGAGCCGGACACGATTTATGTGTTCGAAATCTACCTTGGATTATTTGGAGATGGAACCCACCTTGCAATGCCGAAGATAATCTGCACGCCAGACTCATCGTCATTGAAGCCTGGTTCAGGGGCTACTGAGGGAGTCCTGGATTAGGGGGTCCTCGGACAACCGAACTATATACTTTGGCTAGACTGTTGAACTATGAAGATACAAGATTGAAGACTTCATCCCGTGTCCGGGTGGGACTCTCCTTTGCGTGGAATGCAAGCTGGGCGGTTCAGATGTGTAGATCTCCTTCTTTGTAACCGACTCTGTGTAACCCTAGCCCCCTCCGATGTCTATATAAACTGGAGGGTTTAGTCCGTAGGACAAGAACAATCATAATCATAGGCTAGCTTCTAGGGTTTAGCCTCTATGATCTCGTGGTAGATCAACTCTTGTAATACTCATATCATCAAGATCAATCAAGCAGGAAGTAGGGTATTACCTCCATCGGGAGGGCCCGAACCTGGGTAAACATCGTGTCCCCCGCCTCCTTCTACCATTAGCCTTAGACGCACAGTTTGGGACCCCCTACCCGAGATCCACCGGTTTTGACACCAACACCGACCGCGATCACATCGTCTTTGGAACCATTTCCCACGCGCATTGTCACCTCGTCCTTAGCCAATCTTCGCTTAATCCGTAGTCCCTGTTTCGAGTTGCAAATATAGCAACAGAACCAGTATCAAATACCCAGGTGCTACTACTAGCAGGTACACATCAATAACATGTATATCACATATACCTTTGTTCACCTTGCCATCCTTCTTATCCACCAAATACTTGGGGCAGTTCCGCTTCCAGTGACCAGTCCCTTTGCAGTAGAAGCACTCAGTCTCAGGCTTAGGTCCAGACTTAGGTTTCTTCTCCTGAGCAGCAACTTGTTTGTTGTTCTTCTTGAAGTTTCCCTTCTTCTTCCCTTTACCCTTTTTCTTGAAACTGGTGGTCTTGTTAACCATCAACACTTGATGCTCCTTTTTGATTTCTACCTCCGCAGCCTTTAGCATCGCGAAGAGCCCGGGAATTGTCTTGTTCATCCCTTGCAAATTATAGTTCATTATGAAGCTCTTGTAGCTTGGTGGCAGTGATTGAAGAATTCTGTCAATGACACTATCATCAGGAAGATTAACTCCCAGTTGAATCAAGTGATTATTATACTCAGACATTTTGAGTATATGTTCACTGACAGAACTATTCTCCTCCATCTTGCAGCTATAGAACTTATTGGAGAATTCATATCTCTCAATCCAGGAATTTTCTTGAAATATTAACTTCATCTCCTGAAACATCTCATATGCTCCATGACGTTCAAAACGTCGTTGAAGTCTCGGTTCTAAGTTGTAAAGCATGGCACACTGAACTATTGAGTAGTCATCAGCTTTGCTCTGCCAGACGTTCACAACGTCTGCAGTTGCATCTGCAGTAGGCCTCGCACCCAGCGGTGCTTCCAGGACGTAATTCTTCTGTGCAGCAATGAGGATAATCATCAGGTTACGGACCTAGTCCGTGTAATTGCTACCATCATCTTTCAACTTTGCTTTCTCAAGAAACGCATTAAAATTCAACGGAACAACAACACGGGCCATCTATCTACAACAACATAGACAAGCAAAATACTATCAGGTACTAAGTTCATGATAAATTAAAGTTCAATTAATCATATTACTTAAGAACTCCCACTTAGATAGACATCCCTCTAATCATCTAAGTGATCACGTGATCCAAATCAACTAAACCATGTCCGATCATCATGTGAGATGGAGTAGTTTTCGATGGTGAACATCACTATGTTGATCATATCTACTATATGTTTCATGCTCGACCTTTCGGTCTCAGTGTTTCGAGGCCATATATGCATATGCTAGGCTCGTCAAGTTTAACCTAAGTATTCTGCGTGTGCAAAACTGTCTTACACCCGTTGTATTTGAACATAGAGCTTATCACACCCGATCATCACGTGGTGTCTCGGCACGAAGAACTTTCTCAATGGTGCATACTCAGGGAGAACACTTTTACCTTGAAATTTAGTGAGAGATCATCCTATAATGCTACCGTCAATCAAAGCAAAATAAGATGCATAGAGGATAAACATTACATGCAATCAATATAAGCGATATGATATGGCCATCATCATCTTGTGCTTGTGATCTCCATCTCCAAAGCACCGTCATGATCACCATCGTCACCGGCGTGACACCTTGATCTCCATCGTAGCATCGTTGTCATCTCGCCAACTATTGCTTCTACGACTATCGCTACCGCTTAGTGATAAAGTAAAGAAATTACAAGGCAATTGCATTGCATACAATAAAGCAACAACCATATGGCTCCTGCCCGTTGCCGATAACTCGGTTACAAAACATGATCATCTCATACAATAAAATTTAGCATCATGTCTTAACCATATCACATCACAACATGCCCTGCAAAAACAAGTTAGATGTCCTCTACTTTGTTGTTGCAAGTTTTACGTGGCTGCTACGGGCTGAGCAAGAACCGTTCTTACCTACGCATCAAAACCACAACGATATTTCATCAAGTTAGTGTTGTTTTAACCTTCAACAAGGACCGGGCGTAGCCACACTCGGTTCAACTAAAATTGGAGAAACTGACACCCGCTAGCCACCTATGTGCAAAGCACGTTGGTAGAACCAGTCTCGCGTAAGCGTACGGGTACTGTCGGTCCGGGCCGCTTCATCCAACAATACCGCCAAACCAAAGTATGACAAGCTAGTAAGCATTATGACTTGTATCGCCCACAACTCACTTGTGTTCTACTCGTGCATATAACATCTGCGCATAAACCTGGCTCTGATACCACTGTTGGGAACATAGTATTTTCAAAATTTTCCTACGCACACGCAAGATCATGGCGATGCATAGCAACGAGCGGGGAGAGTGAGTCCACATACCCTCGTAGACCGAAAGAGGAAGCGTTAGCACAACGCGGTTGATATAGTTGTACGTCTTCATGATCCGATCGATCAAGTACCGAACGTATGACACCTCCGAGTTCAGCACACGTTCAGTTCGATGACGTCCCGCGAACTCCGATCAAGCAGAGCTTAACGGGAGAGTTCCGTCAGCACGACGGCGTGGTGACAGTGATGATGTTGCTACAGATGTAGGGCTTCGCTTCAGCACCGCTACGACATGACCGAGGTGGAATATGGTGGAGGGGGGCACCACACATGACTGGAATAGATCAACAGATCAACTTGTGTGTCTAGAGGTGCCCCCTGCCCCTGTACATAAAGGAGCAAGGGGGGAGGCGGCTGTCCAGGTGGAGGGCGCGCCAAGGGGGGAGTCCTACTCCCACCGGGAGTAGGACTCCTCCTTTCCTTGTAGGAGTAGGAGAAGGGAAGGAAGGGAGAGAGGAGGAGAAGGAAAAAGAGGGGCGTCGCCCCCCTCCTTGTCCAATTCGGACTAGAGGGGGAGTGGGCGCGCGGCTGCCATGGTTGTCCCTCCTCTTCTCCCACTAAGGCCCATAAGGCCCAATATATTCCTCGGGGGGTTCCGGTAACCCCTTAGTACTCCGGTAAATGTCTGAAACCTCCCGAAACACTTCCGGTGTCCAAACATAGTCGTCCAATATATCGATCTTTACGTCTTGACCATTTCAAGACTCCTCGTCATGTCTGTGATCATATCCGAGACTCCGAACTACCTTCGGTACATCAAAACACAAAAACTCATAATACCGATCGTCATCAAACTTTAAGCGTGCGGACCCTACGGGTTCGAGAACTATGTAGACATGACCGAGACACGTCTCTGGTCAATAACCAATAGCGGAACCTGGATGCTCATATTGGTTCCCACATATTCTACGAAGATCTTTATCAGTCAAACTGCATAACAACATATGTTGTTCCCTTTGTCATTGGTATGTTACTTGCTCGAGATTCGATCGTCGTGTTGGGGAACGTTGCAGGAAATTAAAAAATTTCCTACGGTTTCACCAAGATCCATCTATGAGTTCATCTAAGCAACGAGTCATGGGAGAGAGATTGCATCTACATACCACTTGTAGATCGCGTGCGGAAGCGTTCAAGGGAACGGTATGGAGTCGTACTCGCCGTGATTCAAATCACCGATGACCAAGTGCTGAACGGACAGCACCTCCGCGTTCAACACACATACGGTACGGACGACGTCTCCTCCTTCTTGATCCAGCAAGGGGGAAGGAGAGGTTGAGGAAGAAGGCTCCAGCAGCAGCACGACGGTGTGATGATGGTGGAGAGGCACTACTCCGGCAGGGCTTCGCCAAGCCCTCAACGGAGGAGGAGAGGTGTTGGGGAGGGGAGGGGCTGCGCCTTGGATCAGCAGTTCAGCCCTCCCCTCGCACCTCTATTTATAGGGGAAGGGGAAGGGGGCCGGCCCCCTCTAGATGAGATCTAGAGGGGGGGGGGCCAGGGAGGGGGGCTTGCCCCCCAAGCAAGGGGGTGCGCCCCCACTAGGGCTCCCACCCCAACCCTAGTTGCATGGGCCCAAGGAGGGGGGGCGCCCAGCCCTCCAGAGGCTGGTGCCCTGCCCCACGCGGCCCATGTGGCCCACCACGAGGGGTGGCCCCTCCCGGTGGACCCCCGGAACCCTTCCGGTGGCCCCGGTACAATACCGATATGCCCCCGAAACATTCCGGTGTCCGCATGACAACTTCCCATATATAAATCTTTACCTCCGAACCATTCCAGAACTCCTCGTGACGTCCGGGATCTCATCCGAGACTCTGAACAACATTCGGTAATCACATACAAGTCTTCCTTATAACCCTAGCGTCACCGAACCTTAAGTGTGTAGACCCTACGGGTTCGGGAGACACGCAGACATGACCGAGACGGCTCTCCGGTCAATAACCAACAGCGGGATCTGGATACCCATGTTGGCTCCCACATGCTCCTTGATGATGTCATCGGATGAACCACGATGTCGAGGATTCAATCAACCCCGTATGCAATTCCCTTTGTCAGACGGTATGTTACTTGCCCGAGACTCGATCGTCGGTATCCCAATACCTCGTTCAGTCTCGTTACCGGCAAGTCACTTTACTCGTACAGTAATGCATGATCCCGTGACCAGACACTTGGTCACTTTGAGCTCATTATGATGATGCACTACTGAGTGGGCCCAGTGATACCTCTCCGTCATACGGAGTGACAAATCCCAGTCTCGATCCGTGTCAACCCAACAGACACTTTTGGAGATACATGTAGTGCACCTTTATAGTCACCCATTTACGTTGTGACGTTTGGTACACCCAAAGCACTCCTACAGTATCCGGGAGTTACACGATCTCATGGTCTAAGGAAGAGATACTTGACATTGGAAAAGCTCTAGCAAAACGAACTATCCGATCTTGTGCTATGCTTAGGATTGGGTCTTGTCCATCACATCATTCTCCTAATGATGTGATCCCGTTGTCAATGACATCTAATGTCCATAGTCAGGAAACCATGACTATCTGTTGACCAACGAGCTAGTCAACTAGAGGCTCACTAGGGACATGTTATGGTCTATGTATTCACACGTGTATTACGATTTCCGGATAATACAGTTATATCATGAATAAAAGACAATTATCATGAACAAGGAAATATAATAATAACCCTTTTATTATTGCCTCTAGGGCATATTTCCAACAGTCTCCCACTTGCACTAGAGTCAATAATCTAGTTACATTGTGATGAATGGAACACCCATAGAGTTCTGGTGTTGATCATGTTTTGCTCGCGAGAGAGGTTTAGTCAACGGATCTGCGACATTCAGATCTGTAGTGTACTTTGCAAATATCTATGTCTCCATCTTGAACATTTTCACGGATGGAGTTGAAACGACGCTTGATGTGCCTGGTCTTCTTGTGAAACCTGGGCTCCTTGGCAAGGGCAATAGCTCCAGTGTTGTCACACAAGAGTTTGATCGGCCCCGACACATTGGGTATGACTCCTAGGTCGGTGATGAACTCCTTCACCCAAATTGCTTCATGCGCTGCCTCCGAGGCTGCCATGTACTCCACTTCACATGTAGATCCCTCCACGACACTCTGCTTGCAGCTGCACCAGCTTACTGCTCCACCATTCAACATATACACGTATCCGGTTTGTGACTTAGAGTCATCCAGATCTGTGTCGAAGCTAGCGTCGACGTAACCCTTTACGATGAGCTCTTCGTCACCTCCATAAACGAGAAACATGTCCTTTGTCCTTTTCAGGTACTTTAGGATATTCTTGACCGCTGTCCAGTGTTCCTTGCCGGGATTACTTTGGTACCTTCCTACCAAACTTACGGCAAGGTTTACATCAGGTCTGGTACACAGCATGGCGTACATAATAGATCCTATGGCTGAAGCATAGGGGATGACACTCATCTCTTCTTTATCTTTTGCCGTGGTCGGGCATTGAGTCGAGCTCAATCTCACACCTTGCAATACAGGCAAGAACCCCTTCTTGGACTGATCCATTTTGGACTTCTTCAAAATCTTATCAAGGTATGTGCTTTGTGAAAGACCTATGAGGCGTCTCAATCTATCTCTATAGATCTTGATGCCTAATATATAAGCAGCTTCTCCAAGGTCCTTCATTGAAAAACACTTATTCAAGTAGGCCTTAATGCTGTCCAAAAAGTTCTATATCATTTCCCATCAAAAGTATGTCATCTACATATAATATGAGAAATGCTACAGAGCTCCCACTCACTTTCTTGTAAACGCAGGCTTCTCCATAAGTCTGCATAAACCCAAATGCTTTGATCATCTCATCAAAGCGAATGTTCCAACTCTGAGATGCTTGCACCAGCCCATAAATGGATCGCTGGAGCTTACATACTTTGTTACCGTTCTTAGGATCGACAAAACCTTCCGACTGCATCATATACAGTTCTTCCTTAAGATGTCCGTTAAGGAATGCCGTTTTGACGTCCATCTGCCATATCTCATAATCATAGTATGCGGAAATTACTAACATGATTCGGACGGACTTCAGCTTCGCTACGGGAGAGAATGTCTCGTCGTAGTCAATCCCTTGAACTTGTCGACAACCCTTAGCGACAAGTCGAGCTTTATAGACGGTAATATTTCCATCCGTGTCCATCTTCTTCTTAAAGATCCATTTGTTTTCTATCGCTCGCCGTTCATCGGGCAAGTCCGTCAAAGTCCATACTTTGTTTTCATACATGGATTCTATGTCGGATTTCATGGCTTCAAGCCATTTGTTGGAATCTGGGCCCGCCATTGCTTCTTCATAGTTCGAAGGTTCACCGTTGTCCAACAACATGATTTCCAGGACAGGGTTGCCGTACCACTCTGGTGCGGAACGTGTCCTTGTGGACCTACGAAGTTCAGTAGCAACTTGATCCGAAGTACCTTGATCATCATCATTATTTTCCTCTTCAGTTGGTGTAGGCATCACAGGAACATTTTCCTGAGCTTCACTACTATCCCGTTCAAGAGGTAGTACTTCATCAAGTTCTACTTTCCTCCCACTTACTTCTTTCGAGAGAAACTCTTTTTCCAGAAAGGATCCGTTCTTGGCAACAAAGATCTTGCCCTTGGATCTGAAGTAGAAGGTATACCCAATGGTTTCTTTAGGGTATCCTATGAAGACGCATTTTTCCGACTTGGGTTCGAGCTTTTCAGGTTGAAGTTTCTTGACATAAGCATCGCATCCCCAAACTTTTAGAAACGACAGCTTAGGTTTCTTCCCAAACCATAATTCATACGGTGTCGTCTCAACGGATTTAGACGGTGCCCTATTTAAAGTGAATGTAGCTATCTCTAGAGCGTATCCCCAAAATGATAGCGGTAAATTGGTAAGAGACATCATAGATTGCACCATATTCAATAGAGTGCGATTATGATGTTCGGACACACCGTTACGCTGAGGTGTTCCAGGCGGCGTGAGTTGTGAAACGATTCCACATTTTCTTAAGTGTGTACCAAATTCGTGACTTAAATATTCTCCTCCATGATCCGATCGTAAGAATTTTATCTTTCGGTCACGTTGATTCTCTACTTCATTATGAAAATCCTTGAACTTTTCAAAGGTCTCAGACTTGTGTTTCATCAAGTAGACATACCCATATCTACTCAAGTCATTAGTGAGAGTGAGAACATAACAATATCCTCCGCGAGCCTCAACGCTCATTGGACCGCACACATCGGTATGTATGATTTCCAACAAGTTTGTTGCTCGCTCCATTGTTCTGGAGAATGGGGTCTTGGTCATTTTGCCCATGAGGCATGGTTCGCATGTGTCAAATGATTCATAATCGAGAGACTCTAAAAGTCCATCAGCATGGAGCTTCTTCATGCGCTTGACACCAATGTGACCAAGGCGGCAGTGCCACAAGTATGTGGGACTATCGTTATCAACTTTACATCTTTTGGTATTCACGCTGTGAATATGTGTAACACTACGTTCGAGATTCATTAAGAATAAACCATTGACCATCGGGGCATGACCATAAAACATATCTCTCATATAAATAGAACAACCATTATTCTCGGATTTAAATGAGTAGCCATCTCGTATTAAACGAGATCCAGATACAATGTTCATGCTCAAACTGGGCACTAAATAACAATTATTGAGGTTTAAAACTAATCCCATAGGTAAATGTAGAGGTAGCGTGCCGACGGCGATCACATCGACCTTGGAACCATTCCCGACGCGCATCGTCACCTCGTCCTTTGCCAGTCTCCGCTTATTCCGCAGCTCCTGCTGTGAGTTACAAATGTGAGCAACGACACCAATATCAAATACCGAGGAGTTACTACGAGTACTGGTAAGGTACACATCAATTACATGTATATCAAATATACCTTTAGTGTTGCCGGCCTTCTTGTCTGCTAAGTATTTGGGGCAGTTCCGCTTCCAGTGACCCTTCCCCTTGCAATAAAAGCACTCAGTTTCAGGCTTGGGTCCATTCTTTGACTTCTTCCCGGCAACTGGCTTACCGGGCGCGGCAACATCTTTGCCGTCCTTCTTGAAGTTCTTCTTACCCTTGCCCATCTTGAACTTAGTGGTCTTATTGACCATCAACACTTGATGTTCTTTCTTAATTTCAACCTCTGCTGACTTCAGCATTGAAAATACTTCAGGAATGGTCTTCACCATCCCCTGCATATTGTAGTTCATCAAAAAGCTCTTGTAGCTTGGTGGGAGCGACTGAAGGATTTTGTCAATGACCGCCTCATCCGGGAGGTTAATGTCCAGCTGGGACAGGCGGTTGTGCAACCCAGACATTTTGAGTATATGCTCACTGACAGAACTATTTTCCTCCATCTTACAACTATAGAACTTGTCGGAGACTTCATATCTCTCGACCCGGGCATGAGCTTGGAAAACTAGTTTCAGCTCCTCGAACATCTCATATGCTCCGTGTTGCTCAAAACGCTTTTGGAGCCCCGGTTCTAAGCTGTAAAGCATGCCGCACTGAACGAGGGAGTAATCATCAGCACGAGACTGCCAAGCATTCATAATGTATTGGTTCTCTGGGACGGGTGCATCACCTAGCGGTCCTTCTAGGACATATTGTTTCCTCGCAGCTATGAGGATGATCCTCAAGTTCTGGACCCAGTCCGTATAGTTGCTGCCATCATCTTTCAGCTTGGTTTTCTCTAGGAACGCGTTGAAGTTCATGTTGACATGAGCGTTGGCCATTTGATCTACAAGACATATTTGCAAAGTTTTTAGACTAAGTTCATGATAATTAAGTTCATCTTATCAAATTATTATAATGAACTCCCACTCAGATTAGACATCCCTCTAGTCATCTAAGTGTTACACGATCCGAGTCGACTAGGCCGTTCCGATCATCATGTGAGACGGACTAGTCATCGTCGGTGAACATCTCCATGTCGATCGTATCTTCCATACGACTCGTGTTCGACCTTTCGGTCTCTGTGTTCCGAGGCCATGTCTGTACATGCTAGGCTCGTCAAGTTAACCCTAAATGTTCTGCATGTGTAAATCTGTCTTACACCCGTTGTATGTGAACGTAAGGATCTATCACACCCGATCATCACGTGGTGCTTCGAAACGATGAACTTTAGCAACGGTGCACAGTTAGGGGGAACACTTTCTTGAAAATATTATAAGGGATCATCTTATTTACTACCGCCGTTCTAAGTAAACAAGATGCATAAAACATAATAAACATCACATGCAATTATATAGTAGTGACATGATATGGCCAATATCATATAGCTCCTTCGATCTCCATCTTCGGGGCTCCATGATCATCTTCGTCACCGGCATGACACCATGATCTCCATCATCATGATCTCCATCATTGTGTCTTCATGAAGTTGTCACGCCAACGACTACTTCTACTTCTATGGCTAACGCGTTTAGCAATAAAGTAAAGTAATTTACATGGCGTTCTTCAATGACACGCAGGTCATACAAAAAATAAAGACAACTCCTATGGCTCCTGCCGGTTGTCATACTCATCGACATGCAAGTCATGATTCCTATTACAAGAACATGATCTCATACATCACAATATATCATTCATCATTCATCACAACTTCTGGCCATATCACATCACATGACAATTGCTGCAAAAACAAGTTAGACGTCCTCTAATTGTTGTTGCATCTTTTACGTGGCTGCAATTGGCTTCTAGCAAGAACGTTTTCTTACCTACGAATAACCACAACGTGATTTTGTCAACTTCTATTTACCCTTCATAAGGACCCTTTTCATCGAATCCGCTCCAACTAAAGTGGGAGAGACAGACACCCGCCAGCCACCTTATGCAACTAATGCATGTCAGTCGGTGGAACCGGTCTCACGTAAGCGTACGTGTAAGGTTGGTCCGGGCCGCTTCATCCCACAATACCGCTGAAGCAAGATAAGACTAGTAGCGGCAAGCAAGTTGACAAGATCTACGCCCACAACAAAATTGTGTTCTACTCATGCAATAGAGAACTACGCATAGACCTAGCTCATGATGCCACTGTTGGGGAACGTTGCAGAAAATTAAAATTTTTCCTACGGTTTCACCAAGATCCATCTATGAGTTCATCTAAGAAACAAGTCATGGGAAAGAGATTGCATCTACATACCACTTGTAGATCGCGTGCGGAAGCATTCAAGGGAACGGTGATGATGGAGTCGTACTCGCCGTGATTCAAATCACCGATGACCAAGTGCTGAATGGACAGCACCTCCGCGTTCAACACACGTATGGTATGGACGACGTCTCCTCCTTCTTGATCCAGCAAGGGGGAAGGAGAGGTTGAGGAAGAAGGCTCCAGCAGCAGCACGACGGTGTGATGATGGTGGAGAGGCAGTACTCCGACAGGGCTTCGCCAAGCGCTCAACGAAGGAGGAGAGGTGTTGGGGAGGGGAGGGGCTGCACCTTGGATCAGCTGTTCAGCCCTCCCCTCGCCCCTCTATTTATAGGGGAAGGGGGAAGGGGGCCGGCCCCCTCTAGCTGAGATCTAGAGGGGGGGGGGCGGCGGCCAGGGAGGGGGGCTTGCCCCCCAAGCAAGGGGGGTGCGCCCCCACTAGGGCTCCCCCCAACCCTAGGCGCATGGGCCCAAGGGGAGGGGGGCGGCCAGCCCTCCGGGGGCTGGTGCCCTGCCCCACGCGGCCCATGTGGCCCACCAAGATGGGTGGCCCCTCCCGGTGGACCCCCGGAACCCTTCCGGTGGCCCCGGTACAATACCGATATGCCCCCGAAACTTTCCGGTGTCCGCATGACAACTTCCCATATATAAATCTTTACCTCCGGACCCTTCTGGAACTCCTCGTGACGTCCGGGATCTCATTCGGGACTCCGAACAACATTCAGTAATCACATACAAGTCTTCCTTATAACCCTAGCGTCACCGAACCTTAAGTGTGTAGACCCTACGGGTTCGGGAGACACGCAGACATGACCGAGACGGCTCTCCGGTCAATAACCAACAGCGGGATCTGGATACCCATGTTGGCTCCCACATGCTCCTCGATGATGTCATCGGATGAACCATGATGTCGAGGATTCAATCAACCCCGTATGCAATTCCCTTTGTCAGACGGTATGTTACTTGCCCGAGACTCGATCGTTGGTATCCCAATACCTCGTTCAGTCTCGTTACCGGCAATTCACTTTACTCGTACCGTAATGCATGATCCCGTGACCAGACACTTGGTCACTTTGAGCTCATTATGATGATGCACTACTGAGTGGGCCTAGTGATACCTCTCCGTCATACGGAGTGACAAATCCCAGTCTCGATCCGTGTCAACCCAACAGACACTTTCGGAGATACCTGTAGTGCACCTTTATAGTCACCCAGTTATGTTGTGACGTTTGGTACACCCAAAGCACTCCTACGGTATCAGGGAGTTACACGATCTCATGGTCTAAGGAAGAGATACTTGACATTGGAAAAGCTCTAGCAAAACGAACTACACGACCTTGTGCTATGCTTAGGATTGGGTCTTGTCCATCACATCATTCTCCTAATGATGTGATCCCGTTGTCAATGACATCTAATGTCCATAGTCAGGAAACCATGACTATCTGTTGACCAACGAGCTAGTCAACTAGAGGCTCACTAGGGACATGTTATGGTCTATGTATTCACACGTGTATTACGATTTTCGGATAATACAGTTATAGCATGAATAAAAGACAATTATCATGAACAAGGAAATATAATAATAACCCTTTTATTATTGCCTCTAGGGCATATTTCCAACACGTCGGTATCTCAATACCTAGTTCAATCTCATTACCGGCTAGTCTCTTTACTCATTATGTAATGCATCATCCCGCAACTAACTCATTAGTCACATTTCTTGCAAGGCTTATAGTGGTGTGCATTACCGAGACGGCCTAGAGATACCTCTCCGACAATTGGAGTGACAAATCCTAATCTCAAAATACGCCAACTCAACAAGTACCTTCGGAGACACCTGTAGAGCACCTTTATAATCACCCAGTTACGTTGTGACGTTTGGTAGCACACAAAGTGTTCCTCTGGTAAACTGGAGTTGCATAATCTCATAGTCATAGGAACATGTATAAGTCATGAAGAAAGCAATAACAACATACTAAATGATCAAGTGCTAAGCTAACGGAATGGGTCAAGTCAATCACATCATTCTCCCAATTATGTGTTCCCATTAATCAAATGACAACTCATGTCTATGGTTCGGAAACTTAACCATCTTTGATTAACGAGCTATTCAAGTATAGGCATACTAGTGACACTATGTTTGTCTATGTATTCACACATGTATTATGTTTTCGGTTAATACAATTCTAGCATGAATAATAAACATTTATCATGATATGAGGAAATAAATAATAACTTTATTATTGCCTCTAGGGCATATTTCCTTCATTTTATGGGAAAGCTTAAAGGTAAATCTAAGAAGCACTTCGTTGCTCTCTTGGAACAACTTGGTGAAGCCAATGACATGATCGAGGCTCACGAAGAGACCATCTCTAAGATGGAAGGGCAGAGTCGTGACTATGCCGATGAGATATCAGATCTCTCTAATGCGCTTGAGGAATAGTGTGCTCATCGTTTGGCTCTTGAGGAGTCACACAACGATGGTCATGCTAAATTAAAGAAAGATCTAGATCATGCTCTTGTTATCTCTGTGTGCTAAATTCTGAGAAGGCCAAACTTGGGGTTTACCATGCTAGACTCAAGGAGGAGTTTGACCTAATTGACAAGGCTCACAAGGCCTTGAAGAGTGAACATGCTAGCCTCAAAGAGTCTCATGATCAACTCCAAGTGAGGCTAACCAAGGAGAAAGCCATATTTCCTCATATGGTTTTAATTGATAATGCAAATGCTACTAACCCGTGTTGTGAGCATGTGCATCTTGTGGAGGAGAATGCAGTTGGGGAACGTGGTAATTTCAAAATTTTCCTATGATCACGCAAGATCTATCTAGGTGATGCATAGCAACAAGAGGGGAGAGTGTATCCACGTACCCTCATAGACCGAAAGCGGAAGCGTTTCAACGCGTTTCAATAATGCGGTTGATGTAGTCAAACTTCTTCACGATCCAACCGATCAAGTACCAAACGCATAACACCTCCGCATTCAGCACACATTCAACTCGATGATGTCCCTTGTGCTCTTGATCCAGTTGAGGACGAGGGTGAGTTCCATCAGCACGATGGCGTGGTGACGGTTATGATGATGCTACCGGCGTAGGGCTTCGCCTAAGCACTATGATGGTATGATCGAGGTGTGTAACTGTGGAGGGGGGCACCCCACACGGTTAAGAGAAACTTGTGTGTCTTTGGGGTGCCCCCTGCCCAGGTATATAAAGGAGGGAGGGAGAGAGGCCGGACCCCTAGGGGTGCTCCTAGAGTATGGAGTCCTACTAGGACTTCCAAGTCCTAGTACAAATCCCTTTCCCTTTTGGAGTAGGAGAGAAGGAAAGAGGAAAGAGAGAGGGAGTAGGAAAGGGCAAGGGGGGCGCCGCCCCTTCCCCTAGTACAATTCGGACCCATGGGGGGGCGCCACCTCCCCTTGGCCTGCCTCCTCGTTTTCTCGTATGGCCCAATAAGGCCCATTACTTCTCCCGGTGAATTCCCGTAACTCCCCGGTACTCCGAAAAATACCCGAATCACTCGGAACCTTTCTGATGTCTGAATATAGCCTTCCAGTATATCGATCTTTACCTCTCGACCATTTTTAGACTCCTCTTCATGTCTGTGATCTCATCCGGGACTCCGAACAAACTTCGTTCATCAAAACACATAACTCATAATACAAATCGTCATCGAACTTTAAGCATGCGGACCCTACGGGTTCGAGAACTATGTAGACATGACCGAGACACATCTCTGGTTAATAACCAATAGCAGAACCTAGATGCTCATATTGGCTCCTACATATTCTACGAATATCTTTATCGGTCAAACCGCATAACAACATGCGCTGTTCCCTTTGTCATCGGTATGTTACTTGCCCGACATTCGATCGTTGGTATCATTATACCTAGTTCAATATCGTTACTGGAAAGTCTCTTTACTCGTTCTGTAATACTTCATCCTGCAACTAACTCATTAGTCACAATGCTTGCAAGGCTTATAGTGATGAGCATTACCGAGAGGGCCCAAAGATACCTCTCCGAAACACGGAGTGACAAATCCTAATCTTGATCTATGCCAACCCAACAAACACCTTAGGAGACATCTGTAGAGCATATTTATAATCACCCAGTTACGTTGTGACGTTTGACAGCACACAAGGTGTTCCTCCGGTATTCGGGAGTTGCATAATCTCGTAGTCTTAGGAACATATATAAGTCATGAAGAAAGCAGTAGCAATGAAACTGTAATGATCATAATGCTAAGCTAATGGATGGGTCTTCTCCATCACATCATTCTCCTAATGATGTGATCTCGTTCATCAAATGACAACACATATCTATGGTCAGGAAACATAACCATCTTTGATTAACGAGCTAGTCAAGTAGAGGCATACTAGGGACACTATGTTTTGTCTATGTATTCACACATGTACTAAGTTTCCAATTAATACAATTCTAGCATGAATAATAAAAATTTACCATGATATAAGGAAGTATAAATAACAACTTTATTATTGCCTCTAGGGCATAATTCCTTAAGTCTCCCACTTGCACTAGAGTCAATAATCTAGTTTTTCAGGGTTAAAACAGTAGGAAAGGATCCTACTGCATATATATATTAAAGTAGAAAAATGAACTGTTACATGGTGGTAATTACAAAGGGGTGGAGTGGGCCTAGGCTAAGATGCACAACCACTAAGTATCCTGGAGTAGGGTTTGCAAGAGGGAAGAGACAACATGTCTCTTATGCTCTGGTAATCTATATTGAATGTTGTTGAAGTCACATTTGAACCTATCACACCATCAGTCCACGGAAGGCGCGACGTGTCGAAAGTAGTTATTGTTGCACTCCTTCCAGAGGCACCAAGCTGCTACCAGGAAGATTTCCATGATCATTTTACGAGGATGTTGTGTCTTCAGATGATCAACTAGATCCAACCTAGTCCCATCAGTGGCCCAAGTGATGTTCAAACGCCGCCAACAATCCTTACTGAAAGTGCAATGGAAGAAGAGATGTTCCACCATTTCTTCAACATGAAGACCACAAAGCAAGCAGTCAAGGTTGGAACCAATGTTGTAATGCCTCCTTTTCAACATGTTCCGTGTATTGAGGCAATCTGATAGCAGGAACCATCCAAAGACCTTGATTTTTGGGGTACATTTGGTGTGCCAAAGCCAACGGAAGGCCACATGTGCGACCATATCACGAAAGAAAAATTGATAGTATGTGGTAGTTTTGAACACAGTTGACCCCCAATAGTAGGACCAATCATCTTCCTGATCATCAAAAGTCACAGCAGCCACGTCAAGCTGCAGGAGCTTGAGCTCGTCATGGGCTTGCATGGAAAGCGGGAGCTGAAAGGTTTCATGCAGGGTGGTGGCCGTCAAGAAGTCCCGGACTGACAAATCTTCATCATGGACATAAGAGAAAGCCCTCGGGAACTTATAAACATATTTAACATGATTCCATTTGTCTTTCCAAAAAGTGCAGAGGTACCTTTTATGATTTGAACGTGGGTGATACCGCGATATATTGGCATGAGGTGAACAAGGTCGCGCCACCAAAAGGAGCCGCACACGTTTTGCATGGGGGATCAAATCAACATAGTACATCTCCCAAACTAGCTACACCCAAGGAATATACATTTTGTTGAAGAACTTATGGAGGAATTTCAGGAGCAATCTGTCATTTTGGGCCTTCAAATCAAGAATCCCGAGGCCACCACTAGATTTAGGTCAACAAACCATGGGCCAAGCAGCTAGTGAGTTATGTTTGTCACCATTAGCAGTTTTTTTATTCTAGAGGCAGTGTCTGCATATTTTGTCCAGCTGGTCAAGGATTTTCGGTGGCAGCCGCAGGGTGCCCATAGGATAGATGGCGAGCGAGGTAATGAGCGAGTTAAGCAGAGAAAACCTTCCGGCATGAGACATGAGGGACATAGCTGCCGTGATCTTCCTTTCGGACTTGCACACAAATGGTGTCATATCAAGGACCGAAGGATGAGTGGTCCCCAAAGGTAGATCAAGGTAAGTAAACGACATGTTGGCTTGAGTACAACCGAAAAGATTGGCCAGATCATTGCATGTGCTAGCCGGCGTGTTAATGGATATGAGCGTGGATTTGTGGAAATTGATCTTAAGGCCAATGGAGGTGGCATAGTCTTCATGAATTTGTTTTATCTTGGCCGCTTGGAGAAGACATGCAAGCAAGACTATGATAGTATCCATACTAGATCACCGAATATTTTGCATCACCTTTGGGTGGGATAGGGTGTCTGATCAGTCCATGATCGAGCGCCTCATTGATGGCAGTCTCCAAAAGGTCGGCAGCGATGACAAATATGAGGGGAGACATGGGGTCCCCTTGGCGTACGCCACACTTACAATGAAATTGTCAACCAGGCACACCATTAAAAAGAACCGAAGATTTGCTAGAAGAGAAGATACTTTCCATCCAAGCTAGCCATTTGGGTGGAAAGCCCATTTTCTTCATGATAAGGAGCATTGCGGAATGTTCAATGGTATCAAAAGCTTTGGCAAAGTCCAGTTTGAGGAGGACAATTTCTTTCTTGGAGGCCTGACTCTGGTGGATGTATTCGAAAGCCCAGGCCGAGCAGTCATGAATGGATCTCCCAAGAAGAAAGCAATAATGATTTTTATGTACCACTTGTAGAATAATGTTCTGAAGGCGGTTGGCCAGAATTTTAGTGACCAGCTTCAGACAACAGCTGAGAAGAGTGATAGGACGGAAGTCATTGACATTTTCAGGTGAGTTAGTCTTTGGCACCAGCGTGATATAGCCAACATTGATGCTCTCCAAGTTAAGACCACCTTGGTGAAATTCCTCACATAGAAGATAGAAATCCTGTTTGAGGATATGCCAACACGCTTTCAATAAAGCACCATTGAAATCATCGGGGCCAGGGGCACGATCAGGTGGCATTGCAGCCACCACGTCATCAATATATTTATGTGTGAATGGTGCCACAAGGTTAGCAAAGAGCACATCATATTTGATCAGGTTGTCTAAGTTGAATTGTATAGGCAAAGGGTTAGCTTGCCCCATCCTGGCCTTAAAAGCCTCGAAGAGGATGGACTCTTTCCTAGCATGATCGTCAATAGTCCCTCCATCAGCAGTTTTTAGAGAGCTGATGCAATTCCTCCTGTAACGTTCAGTAGCTACAGTCTGAAAAACCTTTGAGTTCTCATTGCCAAACTGAATCCATCTAATCATGCATCGTTTCCTCCAATAGTCTTTCTGGTACTGAAGAAGCCGTAGGAGGTGTTTTTTGAGGATATTACAAAAATTTCTCTCCAGAGTGCTAAGAGGCCGGCAATCTTCAAGGTTATCAACTTCTAGAAGGTTTTTGTTAGTGTTTTCAGTGGCAACATTTAGGCGGGAGATTTTCTTGCTCCAGTGCTTGAGTGCATATCTCACAACCTTGAGATTTTGCCCAATTCTTGCAGCAGAGTTGGATTGTCCATTGAATTTAACACCAATTAGTGTTTTCAATAATCTAGTTCACGTCGCCATGTGATTTAACACCAATAGTTCACATCTGTATGTGACCAACACCCAAAGGGTTTACTAGAGTCAATAATCTAGTTCACATTGCTATGTGATTAACACCCAAAGAGTACTAAGATATGATCATGTTTTGCTCGTGAGAGAAGTTTAGTCAACCGATCTGTCACATTCAGATCCGTATGTATTTTGCAAATATTATATGTCTACAATGCTCTGCATGGAGCTACTCTAGCTAATTGCTCCCACTTTCAATATGTATCCAGATTGAGACTTAGAGTCATCTGGATCGGTGTAAAAGCTTGCATCGATGTAACTCTTTACGACGAACTCTTTATCACCTGCATAACCGAGAAATACTTCTGTAGTCCTCTTATGTAACTAAGGATAACTTTGACCGCTATATAGTGATCCACTCCTGGATCACTATCGTACTCCCTTGCCAAACTCATAGCAAGGCACACAACGGGTCTGGTACATAGCATGGCATACTATGTAGAACCTATGACCGAGGCATAGGGAATGACTTTCATTCTCTTTCTATCTTTTGTCGTGGTCGGGCTTTGAGTCTTACTCAACTTTACACCAGGCAACAACTCCTTCTTTGACTGATCAATTTTTGAACTCTTTCAAAAAATTGTCAAGGTATATACTCATTGAAAAAACTTATCAAGTGTCTTGATCTATCTCTATAGATCTTGATGCCCAATATGTAAGCAGCTTCACCGAGGTCTTTATTTGAAAATCTCCTTTCAAACTCTCCTTTATGCTTTCCAGAAAAATTCTACATCATTTCTGATTAACAATACGTAATTCACATATACTTATCAGAAAAGTTGTAGTGCTCCCACTCACTTTCTTGTAAATACAGGCTTCACCGCAAGTCTGTATAAAACTATATGCTTTGATCAACTCATCAAAGCGTACATTCCAACTCCGAGATGCTTACACCAGTCCATAGATGGATCGCTGGAGCTTGCATACCTTGTTAGTACCTTTAGGATCGACAAAGCCTTCTGGTTGCATCATATAAAACTCTTCTTTAAGAAATATCCATTTAAGGAATATAGTTTTGACATCCATTTGCCAGATTTCATACAATATGGCAACTGCTAGCATGATTCGGACGGATTTGAGCATCACTACAATTGAGAAAATCTCATTGTAGTCAACACCTTGAACTTGTCAAAAACCTTTTGCGACAAGTCGAGCTTTGTAGATAGTAACACTACTGTCAGCGCCCGTCTTCCTCTTGAAGATCAATTTATTTAATATGGCTTGCCGATCATCGGGAAGTCCACCAAAGTCCACACTTTGTTCTCACACATGGATCCCATCTTAGATTTCATGGCTTCAAGCCATTTCGTGGTATCTGGGCTCATCATCGCTTCCTCATATTTGGTAGGTTCATCATGGTCTAGTAACATGGCTTCCAAAATAGGATTATCGTACCACTCTGGTGTGGATCGTACTCTGAAATACCTACGAGGTTCGGTAGTAACTATATCTGAAGTTTCATGATCATCATCATTAGCTTCCTCACTAATTGGTGTAGGAATCACTGGAACTGATTTCTTTGATGAACTACTTTCCAATTTGGGAGAAGGTACAATTACCTCATCAACTTCTACTTTCCTCCCACTCACTTCTTTCGAGAGAAACTCCTTCTCTAGAAAGGATCCATTCTTAGCAACGATCTTGCCTTCGGATCTGTGATAGAAGGTGTACCCAACAGTTTCCTTTGGGTATCCTATGAAGACGCATTTCTACGATTTGAGTTTGAGCTTATCAGGTTGAAGCTTTTTCACATAAGCATCATAGCCCCAAACTTTAAGAAAGGACAACTTTGGTTTCTTGCCAAACCACAATTCATAAGGCGTCGTCTCAATGGATTTTGATGGTGCCCTGTTTAACGTGAATGCAGTTGTCTCCAATGCATAATCCCAAAACGATAGTGGTAAATCGGTAAGAGACATCATAGGTTGCACCATATCTAATAAAGTGCGGTTACGATGTTCGGACCCACCATTACGCTGTGGTGTTCCAAGTGGCATGAGCTATGAAACTATTCCACATTGTTTTAAATGAAGGTCAAATTCGTAACTCAAATATTCAGCTCTACGATTAGATCATAGAAACTTTATTTGCTTGTTATGATGATTCTCCACTTCCCTCTGAAATTCTTTGAACTTTTCAAATGTTTCAGACTCGTGTTTCATTAAGTAGATATAACCATATCTGCTCAAATCATCTGTGAAGGTCAGAAAATAACGATACCCGCCATGAGCATCAACTCTCATTGGACCGCATACATCGGTATGTATTATTTCCAATAAGTCACATCTCGTTCCATTGTTCCGGAGAATGGAGTTTTAGTCATCTTTCCCATAAGTCACGGTTCACAAGTATCAAATGATTCGTAATCAAGTGATTCCAAAAGTCCATCTTTATGGAGTTTCTTCATGGGTTTTACACCGATATGACCCAAACGGCAGTGCCACAAATAAGTTGCACTATCATTATCAACTTTACATCTTTTGGCATCATCATTATGAATATGTGTATTACCATGACCGAGATTCAATAAACCATCAACATTGGGTGTATGACCATAGAAGGTTTTATTCATGTAAATAGAATAACAATTATTCTCTATCTTAAATGAATAACCATATTGCAATAAACATGATCTAATCATATTCATGCACAACTCAAACAGCAAATAAAATTTATTTAGGTTCAACACTAATCCCGAAAGTACAAGGAGTGTGAGATGATGATCATATCAATCTTGGAACCACTTCCAACATACATCGTCACTTCACCTCAACTAGTCTCTGTTTATTCTGCAACTCCTGTTTCGAGTTACTAATCTTAGCAACCGAACATGTATCAAATACCCAAGGGTTACTATAAACACTAGTAAACTACACATCAATAACATGTATATCAAATATACATTTCTTCATTTTGCCATCCTTCTTATCCACCAAATATTTGGGGTAATTCCGCTTTCAGTGACCATTTCCTTTGCAGTAGAAGCACTCAGTTTCAGGCTTAGGTCCAAACTTGGGCTTCTTCCTGGGAGTAGCAACTTGCTTGCTATTCTCCTTGAAGTTCCATTTCCTTCCCTCTGCCCTTTTCTTGAAACTAGTGGTCTTGTCAATCATCAACACTTGATGCTTTCTCTTGATTTCTACCTTCGTCGATTTCACCATCACGAAGAGCTTGGGAATCATTTTCGTCATCCCTTGCATACTATCGTTCATCACGAAGTTCTAGTAACTTAGTGATGGTGACTAGAGAACTATGTTAATCACTATATTATCCGGAAGATTAAGTCCCACTTGATTCAAGCGATTGTAGTACCCAGACATTCTGAGTACATGCTCACTAGCTGAGAAATTCTCCTCCATCTTTTAGGCGAAGTACTTGTCGGAGGTCTCATACCTCTCGACACGGGCATGAGTCTGAAATACCAATTTCAGCTCTTGGAACATCTCATATGCTCTATGGTGTTCAAAACATTTTTGAAGTCCCAGTTCTAAGCCGTAAAGCATGGTGCACTAAACTATCAAGTAGTCATCATATTGAGCTAGCCAAACATTCATAACGTCTGCGTCTGCTCCTACAATAGGTCTGTCACCTAGCGGTGCATCAAGGACATAATTCTTCTGTGCAGCAATGAGGATAAACCTCAGATCACGGACCTAGTCCGCATCATTGCTACTATCATCTTTCAACTTATTTTTCTCTAGGAACATATTAAAAATAAAGGGAAGCTACAACGCGAGTGATCTACAACATAATTTGCAAAATACTATCAGGACTAAGTTCATGATAAATTAAAATTCAATTAATCATATTACTTAAGAACTCCCACTTAGATAGACATCCCTCTGGTCATCTAAATGATCACGTGATCCATATCAACTAAACCATGTCCGATCATCACGTGAGATGGAGTAGTTTTCAATGTTGAACATAACTATGTTGATCATATCTACCATATGATTCACGCTCGACCTTTCGGTCTCCAATGTTCCGAGGCCATATCTAAATATGCTAGGCTCGTCAAGTTTAACCTGAGTATTCTGCATGTGCAAAACTGGCTTGCACCCTTTGTATGTGAATGTAGAGCCTGTCACTCCCGATCATCACGTGGTGTCTCAACACGAAGAACTGTCGCAATGGTGCATACTCAGCGAGAAAACTTATACCTTGAAATTTAGTAAGGGATCATCTTATAATGCTACCACCGTACTAAGCAAAATAAGATGCATAAAAGATAAACATCATATGCAATCAAAATATGTGACATGATATGGCCATCATCATCTTGTGCTTATGATCTCCATCTTTGAAGTACTATCATGATCTCCATCGTCACCGACATGACACCATGATCTCCATCATCTTGATCTCTATCAATGTGTCATGACATGGTCGTCTCGCCAACTATTGCTTTTGCAACTATTGCTATCACATAGCGATAATGTAAAGCAATTATATGGCGCTTGCATCTTATGCAACAAAGAGACAACCATAAGGCTCTTTAAATTTGCCGACAACTTTAGCAATTATATGGATCATCTCATACAACAAATTATATCACATCATGTCTTGACCATATCACATCACAACATGCCCTGCAAAAACAAGTTAGACGTCCTCTACTTTGTTGTTGCTAGTTTTACGTGGCTGCTACGGGTTTCTAGCAAGAACCGTTCTTAACTACGCATCAAAACCACAACGATTTTTCATCACGTGTGCTGTTTTAACCTTCAACAAGGACCGGCCGTAGTCAAACTCGATTCAACTAAAGTTGGAGAAATAGATACCTGCCAGCCACTTGTGTGCAAAAGCACATCGGTAGAACCAGTCTCATGAACGCGGTCATGTAATGTCGGTCTGGGCCGCCTCATCCAACAATACCGCCGAATCAAAGTAAGATGTTGGTGGTAAGCAGTATGACTATTGTCATCCACAACTCTTTTTGTTCTACTCGTGCATATAACATGTACGCATAGACCTGGCTAGGATACCACTGTTGGGTAACGCGGTAATTTCAAAATTTTCGTACGATCACGCAAGATCTATCTAGGTGATGCATAGCAACGAGAGGGGAGAGTGTGTCCACGTACCCTCGTAGACCGAAAGCGGAAGCATTTCAATAATGCGGTTGATGTAGTCGAACTCCTTCGTGATCCAACCGACCAAGTACCAAACGCACAGCAAATCCGCGTTCAGCACACGTTCAGCTTGATGACGTCCCTCGTGCTCTTGATCCAATTGAGGACGAGGGTGATTTCCGTCAGCACGACGGTGTGGCGATGGTGATGCTGATGCTACCGGTGCAGGGCTTCGCCTAAGCACTACGATGGTATGATCGAGATGTGTAACTGTGGAGGGGGGCACCGCACACGGTTAAGAGAAACTTGTGTGTCTTTGGGGTGCCCCCTGCCCACGTATATAAAGGAGGGAGGGAAAGAGGCCGCCCCCCTAGGGGTGCTCCTAGAGTATGGATTCCTTCTAGGACTTCCAAGTCCTAGTAGGAATCCCTTTCCCTTTTGGAGTAGGAGAGAAGGAAAGAGGGAAAGAGAGAGGGAATAGGAAAGGGCAAGGGGGCGCCGCCCCTTCCCCTAGTCCAATTTGGACCCATGGGGGCGCCACCTCCCTTTGGCCTGCCTCCTCCTTTTCCCGTATGGCCCAATAAGGCCCATTACTTCTCCCGGTGAATTCCCGTAACTCCTTGGTACTCCAAAAAATACCCGAATCACTCGGAACCTTTCCGATGTCTCGATATAGCCTTCCAATATATAGATCTTTACCTCTCGACCATTTCAAGACTCCTCGCCGCGTCTGTGATCTCATCCGGGACTCCGAACAAACTTCGGTCATCAAAACACATAACTCATAATACAAATCGTCATCGAACGTTAAGCGTGCAGATCCTACAGGTTCGAGAACTATGTAGACATGACCGAGACACATCTCCGGTCAATAACCAATAGCGGAACCTAGATGCTCATATTGTCTTCTACATATTCTATGAAGATCTTTATTGGTCAAACCGCATAACAACATGCGTTGTTCCCTTTGTCATCGGTATGTTACTTGCCCGAGATTCGGTCGTCGGTATCATTATACCTAGTTCAATCTCATTACTGGCAAGTCTCTTTACTAGTTCAGTAATACTTCATCCTACAACTAACTCATTAGTCACAATGCTTGCAAGGCTTATAGTGATGAGCATTACCGAGAGGGCCTAGAGATACCTCTCCGAAACATGGAGTGACAAATCCTAATCTTGATCTATGCCAATCCAACAAACACCTTCAGAGACATCTGTAGAGCATCTTTATAATCACCCAGTTGCGTTGTGACATTTGATAGCACACAAGGTGTTCCTCCGGTATTCAGGAGTTGCATAATCTCACAGTCTGAGGAACATGTATAAGTCATGAAGAAAGCAGTAGCAATGAAACTGTAACGATCATAATGCTAAGCTAACGGATGGGTCTTGTCCATCACATCATTCTCCTAATGATGTGATCCCGTTCGTCAAATGACAACATATGTCTATGGTCAGGAAAAATAACCATCTTTGATTAATGAGCTAGTCAAGTAGAGGCATACTGGGGACACTATGTTTTGTCTTGTATTCACACATGTACTAAGTTTCCGGTTAATACAATTCTAGCATGAATAATAAACATTTATCATGATAATAAGGAAATATAAATAACAACTTTATTATTGCCTCTAGGTCATATTTCCTTCAAATGCCAAGTTGAAGGAGCAACTTGAGAAAGTCCTTGTGTCGTGCATACAAGGTGAGAAGAACCTCAACGACCTTTTGAGCAATCAAAAGGAAGTTTTGGCCATGGAGGGGATTGGGTTTGAACCCAAGTCCAAGAAGAAGAAGAAGAATGACAAGACTAAAAAACCTCCTCCTCTCAAGCAAACTTTTGTGAAGGAGGGAGAGGGTACTCCTATGGAAAAGAAGAAGAACACGAAGGGTGGTGGTGTCAAGAAGGGCAATGCGACTCCTTCCAATGAAGCCGACGATTTTAACCCTTCTTATGTGTTATGACGTGCTAGTGATGGGCATGTTTATGCCAAATTTGCTGGTTATTATTATGAGTACACTGAATGGTCTATTTGGGTTCCTAAGACCCTTGTTGCTAACATCAAGGACCAATTACAAAATGGGTAGAAAAAACCAAGCATTGATCTCTTGTAGGTGTTTGCTTCCGGTGGGAGATCATGGTTGCTAGATAGTGGAGACACAAATCATATGACAGGAAGCAAGAACTTGGTGGTGGACGTGCACAAGGTTTCATCTATGCCCACAAATGTCGAGTGGGGTGATGCCTCATCTTCTAAGGTATTGGGTCTTGGCAAGGTTGTCATTTCTCATGATCTCACGACCGAGAAAGTCATGCTTGTTAAGTCCCTTGCATACAACTTACTTTCCATTCGTCAACTTGCACTCATGGGCTTTTCCAATTTCTTTGATATTAATACCGTGGCCCTCTTTTGGAGCAAGACTCTTAAAGTAGCCTTTGTTGGGCATGTTGAGAATGGTCTTTATGTGATTAACTTTTCGGAGCGACCCACTAAGACCGCGACATGCCTAATGGCTAAAGTTGACATGGGATGGCTTTGGCATCTTCATTTAGCCCACGTTAATATGAGATCTTTGCAAAGTATTCTCAAGGGGGACCATGTCCATGGACTAACAAATGTTAGTTTTGCCAATGATTGTGCTTGCAGTGTGATACGTCTCCGTCGTATATACTTTTCCAAACACTTTTGCCCTTGTTTTGGACTCTAACTTGCATGATTTGAATGGAACTAACCAGAGTGACGTTGTTTTCATCGAAACTGCCATGGTGTTATTTTTGTGCAGAAATAAAAGTTCTCGGAATGACCTGAAACTCCACAGAAGTTATTTTTGGAATTAATAAAAAATACTGGCAAAAGAATCAAGGCCAGGGGGGCCGCACCCTGTTCATGAGGGTGGGGGGCGCCCCCCCTAGGGCGCGTCCCCTGCCTCGTGGGCCCCCTGGTACTCCACTGACCTCAACTCCAACTCCATATATTCACGTTCCGGGAGAAAAAAATAGAAGAGAAGGATTCATTGCGTTTTACGATACGGAACCGCCGCCAAGCCCTGAACTCTCTCGGGAGGGCTGATCTAGAGTCTGTTCGGGGCTCCAGAGAGGGGAATCCGTCGCCGTCGTCATCATCATCCATCCTCCATCACCAATTTCATGATGCTCACCACCGTGCGTGAGTAATTCCATCGTAGGTTTGCTGGACAGTGATGGGTTGGATGAGATTTACCATGTAATCGAGTTAGTTTTCTTAGGGTTTGATCCCTAGTATCCACTATGTTCTGAGATTGATGTTACTATGACTTTGCTATGCTTAATGCTTGTCACTAGGGCCCGAGTGCCATGATTTCAGATCTGAACCTATTATATTTTCATGAATATATGTGAGTTCTTGATCCGATCTTGCAAGTCTATAGTCAGCTATTATGTGTTATGATCCGTTAACCCTGAAGTGACAATAATCGGGATACTTACCAGTGATGACCGTAGTTTGAGGAGTTCATGTATTCACTAAGTGTTAATGCTTTCGTCCGGTACTCTGTTAAAAGGAGGCCTTAATATCCCTTAGTTTCCAATAGGACCCCGCTGCCACGGGAGGGTAGGACAAAAGATGGCATGCAAGTTCTTTTCCATAAGCACGTATGACTATATTCGGAATACATGCCTACATTACATTGATGAACTGGAGCTAGTTCTGTGTCACCCTATGTTATAACTATTCCATGAGGAATTGCATCCGACATAATTATCCATCACTGATCCAATGCCTATGAGATTTTTACATATTGTTCTTTGCTTAGTTACTTTGTCGTTGCCACTATTACAATTACTACAAAACTGGTACTGTTAATTTTGCCATTTTTACCGTTACTTCCATACTACTTTGCTACTAAATACTTTGCTGTAGATATTAAGTTATGCAGGTGTGGTTAAATTGACAACTCAACTGCTAATACTTGAGAATATTCTTTGGCTCCCCTTGTGTCGAATCAATAAATTTGGGTTGAATACTCGACCCTCGAAAACTGTTGCGAGACCCTATAATTTTCATGACAGAAAATGGGCTTTTGCGGTACGCCAGGCCCCTCCCGATCAACAGGACCCCGTTTCGACCGTAGGAGGTCCGTTTCCTCCGTTTTGCGGTATGCCAGACCCCTCCCGATGAACAGGATCCCGTTTCGAACATGGCCGGACGAACACAAGTCCGTTTCCTTCGTTGTGCGGTATGCCAGGCCTCGTTTCCATCGCCTGTTCCGTCCAAGCCCTCCCGATGAACACAACCACGCATTCCGTTCCGACCCAGCCGGTTGGCTCCCACGCGTTCCGTTGCCTCCCGATGAACACGACGCATTCCGTTGCCTCCCCATGAACATGACGATGACGCTGTTTCTCCGTTCCGACCCAGCCATGTACGTATGCGCGAGTAGGCGTTCGAGACCCTGCCCGTATGTACGTATGTGGTCGTATTTTCTTTCTTGCACCCTCGCCGCTATATGTACGTGTACGTGCGCGCCTCTATTATGACCAGTATGTACGTACACGTTCGCGACCAGAATGACAATGCTATGTACGCTTCGACCAGGTGGGTCCCGATTGTCAGGCACTTCCTTGCCTGCGAAGATGTAGCTGGTGGGTCCCAGTAGTCAGGGGGGCGAATTGTTTTTTTTGCCCGGACGCACTTCCTTGCGTGCGAATATGTAGCTAGTGGGTCCCAGCAGTCAGGGGGAAACGTTTTTTTCACGAAATACGGTGGCCCATCCGGTGGGTCCCCGCTGTCAGGTGGAGGAATAATTATTTTGCGCGTAATAAGGAGGCACTTCCTTGCGGCTGCCGTGGACCCAGCTGTTAGCCTCTCCACGCACAGTACTCTTCCGATGGAAGTCGGTCGTTGACCACATTGACCACGCCGCGCCGAGAGCACGACGGCGGTGGACGACGGCGAGGCCTAGGAAGGGGACGACGCGGAGCCGGGGAAGACGCAGCAGTGGATGCCCATGTGAAGAGGAGTACGAGGGTGAGGCTGCCTTCGCCATAGAATAACAGGGGGTGTGGGTGAGTAGAGGGATGGCCTGGCCAATGGTGGGAGTAGTAGGGGGCGGTGAGGCCTCCACGGCATCACAGCCGGCCATAGGAGGCAGGAGTATGCGGCACGACCGACGCTGCTTTGGGTGGCTGGAGCACGAAGACCAGAGGTTCAAGAAGCACTACGGCCGTTGGATGGACATCGTACGGTCACTAGAGCTAGAGTCGTTCGTATTGACTAAGTTGACAAAGCCCTCCGTCCCCGCAAACTTAGTAGGCTGACAAGTCAGCCTCCCACCAAGGTGAGTCCCAGCTAGCAGGGGGAGTATTCATTTTTTTGTGCGTAATAAGGAGGCATTTCCGGTGGGTCCGAGCTGACAGCGGGGGGAACGTTTTTTTAGCGAAATACAGAGACCCTTCCGGTGGGTCCCAGCTATCAGGTGGAGGAATCATTATTTTGCGCGTAATAAGGAGGCATTTTCCTGTGTGGGCCCCTACTGTCAGCCTCTTCCGATGGCTATTGTTTGTTGACCATGTTGACCTCGCCGCGCCAAGAGCACAAACACGGTGGATGAGGGCGGGGCCCAGGAAGAGAACCAACCGGAGCTGGTGAAGCCACCGCAGCGGATGCCCACGCTGAGGGGAGAACGAGCGCTGACTGGTCGGCTGCGGGGTGAGGCCGACGTCGCCAGAAAATAAGAGGATGTGTGGGTGGTTAGAGGGATGGCCTGGTGGCAGAACAGCCAGCCACAGGAGGAGGGAGCAGGCAGTCCCGCCGACGCTGGTTTGGGCGGCTGGAGCAGGAAGATCAGAGATTGAAGAAGAATGACAGCCGTTGGATGGACATCCAACAGTCACTGTTGTGTGTTGACTAAGTTGACAAAGCCTTGCGTACGCGTCCAAAATAATTTAGGACAGCGTCATCGTCAACCTAGTAGGCCCAGAAGTCAGCCTCCAAATCTGTGGAAAACAGCATATAGCCCATTAGCCATTATTTTCAATAATTTACAGCCCATTTGCTAATTCTTAAGGATATTTGAAGCTCATATTCTTTTTATTAGCATTACCGACCATATATTCTGGGCACTGCTAAAAAAATCAACGAAATTTTGCATATTTTGGTGGGGTCCAAACTCTTTTAATCACGAAATTTCGAGTCACGTTAAAAATAGTTTTCAAAAACTTATATCAAAATAAAATTCAAAAAATAATTCTCGGCAAAAAAAATGAATGAAATTTAGAATCTTAACTAGCAAGATGCCCGTTCGTTGCACGGAACATGAAGATGCATTTGTATGAGTAGTTTATCTTGTGGGTGAAAAGATGTTATTTTAATGTAATTGCCAGTTGGCTTTGGTTTTTATAAGAGTAGAGAGTAGAGAAATCCTGGAAAAAAAATGATATTTTAAGGCAATTGCCTATTGGCTTTGGTTTAAAAATTTACAACCCATTTCTTACAACTTATAGCCCGTTTTCTGGGGAATCCCATTTCTTATCCCTCCTCGTCTTGAAAGATTTGCAGCCCAGCAGGGCTGAGAAAAGCAAGCAGGCCTCGGTTTTGGTATTCTCCAAAAAAAAAGAACTGGGCTAGCCAATTTCAGAAAGAAAAAAATATCAACTGGGCTCGTCATGTGCTTAATAAAAGTGTAAGCGTGGGCTAGACGGGCCATAGCCCCCGCACAGCGCGTAGTTGAGCTCCGTCTCTGAAACTGAAAAACAACTAGGCAACCTGCTGGGTCCCTAGTGTTATCCGCTCGTTGTGTAATTTTCTCGTTTATTGACTACATTGACAATGGCGTGGAACCTAGTTGTCGAACAATTAGGAGGAAGTATTGTTTTGGCTTGTAATAATGAGGCACCTGCTTGCGAAATGCAATGACCCTGGTGGGTCCCTACTGTCAGCCTCTCCACGTATAGTCATCTCTTGATTCCTCTTGGTTGTTGACCATGTTGACAACACCAGACAGCGGGGAGCACAGCGAGCTAACCAAGGCGGAGAACGACGGCAAGGTCTCAGACGGGAACGAACAGCAGCCATGAAAGATGCGGTAGTGTAGTGGCAGGTCGAGGGGAGTACGAGGGCAACAACATGCAAGTCAAGCATACAAATGGTACAAAAAGCCCAAGGATTAATTGTTCATCAAATTTTTAGACAAAACCCAGATTGAACATGACAGTAACATCTAATCCAACCACTCTTTTTTGCAGTCAGAAACAAATGGATCGGTCTGATCCATAAAATCAACATCCCGTGCAAAAAAATTTATTTTAGGATGTCTACAACTTGTTGTAAATAGAAGCCGAGCACGTTTAGAAGCCCATTTGTCCACCTGAAACTTCTTTTTTTGCTGTTCAACATGTTCGTCCGTGAGAAATCTCTTGCTGTAAAAATTAAGCCTCATGGACAATAGTAACCTCGCATTCAACAGGAAGAATGTGACAAAGCTTCTGTTTGCCTGGTTGGATGCATATCGTCCCATCATTATTGTCCTCAAACGAATGTCATGAGAACTGAGAAAATCCTTGTGCTTATTACGCCAACGATTGGTTATATGTTTTTGTCCATGTGGTTCTGCCTAAGTAGACATGAAGATTGAAAACAGTTAAGGTCTGAAAAAAGAGTATGTCGAAAGAACGACAGCTGAACAGTTAATTCTAGTACAATATATACGGGCTTTCAATGTGCATGAAATCATCACCTCTATGTATAAATTCTCCAGAGATCGAAAGCATCGCAGCAAGCCAATAATTATGTCCAGATCAAAACTATACATTCTGATATATATGATCTTGACAGCATCCAGCAGCATTGATAGGATATCAATGGACGAACTCTTCATTGAGCATATAACATAATATTAGTACCCAAAGTGTACTCCAAGATGATATAAACCTTATGCGCATAAATGAAAAATGCAGCATATGATTACAAATGTGTAGATGATAATATACGGTACCTGAAAAGGTGAGGAGCCAAACACCAACTCCTTGTGATTATTAAACGGGTCACGAATTACACCCAAGGTCTCCTGTTTGGGCGCAGAGACGACAGTTTCTGAAGGTGTATAACAATTATGAAGGAGCAACTTTCAAGTGAAGGGGCATCTTCGATGATGAGCTGCTGTCCTTCAAAACAAATTCCAATGCTTTTAAGGTGAGGTGACTTTATTTGGAGACAACTGGTACCGATTTATATTCCCAAAACAATCAGCAAGCGCTCTAGGGCAGGGCAACTAGAGTGGATGATGTTGTGCAGTGAGGCCTCCGACAGATAAACCACCACAAGCAAAAGTTTTTTAGCAGTGGGAGTCGAAGCATTTGTACCAGATCGTCTAGTAGATGGCACCGGGCGAAGGTGGCGGTGTGGAGAGAGGAGGAAAACCGCGAGATGGACAATGGGGGTGTGGGCACGAATTCTTGGTATGTTCGTGGTATGAAACTTTCGTGGTAATGGTAGAACTCAAACTGCTGGAGTTTTCCGAATTTAGGGAATGTCAGCCAAGCGTCCACCTTGCCGGGTATGGACAGGAGGTAGCTTGTCAGGATGCAGAGGCATTGAACGGGGCCCTGCTGGTGAGAAGATACAATGGCTCTGATGAGATCAAATTCAGGAAGGACAGATATCTGACGACAGTCGAGATTGAGGGGCGCGGTGCGCCATAGAGGGCACCACCGAGTTCAGAGGACTTGTGTGTGGCAGCAATCCTTGGTGGGGAGAAGCGAGATGATCTCCTCAAGGATGACGTCCAGGAGATCACTGATGCAGTCCACTGGAGATTCTACCGGTTCCTCAGATCCGGGTGGGGGGCTCGCCGCTTCTCCCCGCGCTACCGGGTGCGGGATCTACAACCGGCATCGCCGCTGGTGGCAGCCTCATCTTCTTGGCGCTGGGGCCAGCCGACTCCATTTTCCTTGTGGGCGTCGCGCCGAGCTCACGGGTTTGAGCAGAGTAGCCAGAGACGAGCCTAGTGGCAGTGCGAGTGGGGAAGAAGGACGGTTGGGGATTTCTGTAGGAGTGGAAGAAGAGGAGCATGCGTTTTCTGTACGAGTGAGGAAGAAGGTGAGCGGGGTTTTCTGGACGCGTGAGGAAGATTGGGGAGCGGGGGGAATTGGGTCGGGAGACGGAAGCGGGAGAGCGAGTTGTTCGTGTTTATAAGGCACGCTACACTAACTACTCGCTTTTTTCCCAAGAACCGCTCTCTTCTTTTGCGTTGCTGCATGACTGGCCATGCATGCAGGATGCATGTGCCCGCCGGCCACTGCATGCGCCTGGTTTGTTACTAGTCCTATTTAGGGTGGTTATGGAGTAAATTAAGGAGATTTATTTTCTCTGTGTGCATCCACCAAATTAGAGGATGCGCTACTGGATGCAGACACTCACATTAAACTAACATTCACAAGAACAAAAGTTTAGCATGTCTATGCATCTCAATGATTCACCATACTATAACCAATATACAAAACTGTGAGAAGGTCTGTGTCGGTGTACTAGAATAGGGGTACTCTAGTACCCCGAACTTGTGCACGGGCAGTTGCAGCACCCCGCGGCAAGGCTTGCCGGACGACCGCCAAGATCCTCCGTGGTTCCCTTGGAGCCATTCAAGAACAAAGTATTTAAGCTCAGGAGACAAGGCCCCGGCAAGAGGAGCTTGCCGGGAAGGCCAACCAAGGCACTCCAAGGAACTTGTCGCGACGCGCCATGCGCTCCGGCAAGGTAACAAGGCCTCGGCAAGAGGAGCTTGCCGGGAAGACCAACCAAGGTACCTCGAGGCCCGGTGAGCGACAAGCTTCCGGACCCGACAAGACAGCAGCAGCGGCAAGGCGCTTGCCGCGGTAGGCGGCCACTCTGCGCCCACGCTCCAGCGCATCCACCAACGTGTCGCTCTGGGAGCCTCTCCAGGCGCGCGTGGCGGGAGGCTGTGCAGCCAGCGGTGCGCAGTGGCATGCGAAGCTGACAAGATCGCCATCGTGGCGAATGGTGGCGCCCCTAACGGTCCCTTTCTGCACTGTTTAGGCGACTCAGACGGGCATTTAATGCCTTTGTCCCCTGCCGTCAGGGTTAGGTAGGGTGCATTGTACAAGTAACTGTACCAACCACCTCACTTTTTACATTTGTACCCTCCTCTGCGTTGCCACCTGTCGGTGACCCCTTTAGCATATAAAAGGAGGCCCATGCGCAACGTAGAGGAGGTTCGGACAGTTCGCTAGGTTCGACTCATTCCGAAGCCAGAAAACCCTTAGCTCTCACGAACAAGAACATAATACAACCAGACAAGCAGCAGTAGGAGTGTTATCTCTCCGGAGAGCTCCGAAGCTGGGTAAACTGTTCGTGTGCTTCGCCTCGATCTGCTCTTCGTGCGATCTCCGCCCCCCGCCGAACCAAAAGGGGCCCGGTCCGCCGGTCCCATAGGTGTTCGAGGATCAGTTTCCCCGACATCTTTGGCGCGCCAGGTAGGGGGCGTCGAGATTGCGTGAACCTGATCCGGCGTTCGCACGAGCTAGATCTTCATTCCCTTCATCAACATGCCACCGAAGAAGAAGACTTCGGCGGCAGCCGCTCCGTCCACGTCACTTCCGCCATCGTTGGAGCAAACGGGTGGTGGAACGGATGCCAGCGGAAGAATCGACGTCGACGAGGAAGCTTATGATGTTGCCAGGTCCAAGGACAAGGCTGCACAAACCTCGGCGACTGTACATGTTACGCGCCACTCTCAGGAGGCGCAAGACCAGCAGCGTCATGGCACTCACAGTGCCATACGTATGATAGGCCAAGACCAAGCTGGGGGATCTCGGGGTGCTCAAGACAAGCATGCACGCCAGCGTGCTGGCACGAGCGGGGCACGGTCGCCTGGACGGGATACTGCTCCTTCTAACATAGTTAGAAGTTCGAGCACGTCCCGCTCCTCGCGCCGTCCTCCACTGCCACCCACCACTCCAGCAGAAGCTTTGGCGCGAGCTCAACTGCTCCTAGATTACCCTCCAACGTCGGACAAGATCGACGAATGGAGGGCCACCATTCAGAGTCTCATCGGCTACGCCAACGGCGACACTCCACGGCGGCCGAGTGCGCCGCCGCCGCGGCAGGGCTGTCGGGCGCGAGCCGGTGGCAATGAAACGGGTGGAGGTGCAACTACCATGCAATCACCGCCCCGAAGGCCAAGATCACCGACTCGCCGGATCCACCTCGACAGCGACTCCACCGCATCGTCGGATCCACGAGCTCGTCGCGATCAGCGCCAAGTTCTTCATGATCGACAACAAGAAGACGCTCGAACCCGCATCGAGCGCCGAAGAGAAGCGTGACGTCAATCCGACAAGCGCGCTGGGCCCTCTGTTGATATGCATGCTCCAGGGGAACCAGGCGATCTGCCGTACGCGGTAGGTTGCCCTGCGTTCACTCGTGAGCTGCGGCAAGTCCAGTGGCCCAGCACGAAGAACTTCAAGCCAGACGTACCGGAGAAGTACGACGGCAAGACGCATCCGTCGGAGTTCCTCAGCATCTACACCATTGTGGTGCAGGCTGCCGGGGGACGGGACGACAAGATCCTTGCCAACTACTTCCCACTGGTGCTCAAGACCAACGTCAGGTCCTGGCTCATGCACTTGCCAGACAACTCCATATCCTCTTGGGCTGATCTGTGCCATCAGTTTGTCGGCGCCTTCACAGGCAGACACAAGCCTCATGGCCAGGAGAGTGATCTTCATCTGCTCGCCCAGAAGGAAGGAGAGTGCCTGCGCAAGTACATTCAGAGATTCAGCAGTGTGCAGCACAACATCCCAGACGTCCACCCTGCCGCGGTGATCAGCGCGTTCCATCAGAATGTGCGAAACCGCAGGATGCGGGAAGAAATGGCGATGTGCAAGATCAGGGACGTCAGTGAGTTATATGCACTGGCCGACAAGTGTGCACGTGCTGAGGAAGGGAGGAGACTCCCCGGAGAGAATGTAGGAGCGGGAGGATCTGACAGTGAAGATGCTGCCCCGGCAAGGAAAAACCGGCGGCGGAACAACAGAAGGAGGAAAGGCAAAGAGGTGCTAGTTGTTGAGCAGTCCGGCAACGGTGGTGGCGCCAAGGAAGCCAAAGCTGGTGACTCCGGCAAGGAGGTTGCCACGGAGGTTGCGGTCGCCGACAAGCAGGACGGCACCAACAAGCAGTATTGCAAGATCCACCGCACCAAGGGCCATGATCTCCAGAACTGTAAGAAAGTCGAGGAGCTTGTTGAGCAACAGAAAGCTGAATACGAGCGGCGCGACAAAGAGAAGGCCCAGGAAGGTGCTGGGGGATCCGGCAAGAAACGTCCTGGCCGAGGAGGATGCCGCGGCAAGGCCAAGCAGCGACAAGGAGACAGACCTCCTTGCGGCCGCGACAAGGATGAAGACGACGACGACGATGAAGACATGGATGATGAGGAGACTGATGAGCAGGAGTTCCAGAAAGCCACAGAGGTCCTGTGCGTTGACGGCAGTGCTTCTCTGCATACCTCGCACCGCCAGCTCAAGCAGTGGGTGCGGGAGGTTAATGCAGCGAACCACCCGTCGAGTCACACAAGCCTCTAAAATGGTCCAGCACGCCTATCATCTTTGATATTGAGGACCACCCTGATCGCATAACTGCGGTCGGGTGCTTGCCGATGTTGGTTTCACCAACAATCTGCAACCTCAAGGTCACTAAGATGCTAGTTGACAGCGGGGCCGACTTGAACCTGATCTCCTCCGCGGTGCTCCAGAAACTCCAGATCCCTGACAGCGAGCTCGAAGAGACCGGTACATTTCAAGGAATCAACCCGGGAAGGAGCAAGCCGAAGGGAAAGATCACGTTGCCGGTAACATTTGGCAGCGAGCTAAACTTTAGGACTGAGAGGGTCACGTTTGATGTTGCTGACTTTCCATTACCTTACAATGGAATCCTTGGCCGTCCGGCGCTCGCCAAGTTCATGGCAGCCTCTCACTATGCGTACAACGTACTGAAAATGCCAGGCCCGATAAGTGTCATCTCTGTCCCTGGCGACAAGAAGGATGCTCTTATCTGTGCCGACAAGATCTACCGGGAAGCAGCAGCCGCAGCAGAACGCAAGACACTTGCCGCTGAAGCTCCCGGGGGGAAGAAGAATACCAAGTCCGGCAAGAGCTCTGATGCCCACTCCGGCAAGCGCACCTCTTCGGAGTGCTGCGCTACCATCGAGGACGCACCATCGAGCTCCACCGGCAAGTGTAAGAAGGCAATGGCAGCTCCACCTGAGACCAAGAAGGTGTCCGCCAAGGAGGACGGCACTGGTGGTACCTTCACCATCAGTGCCACTCTTGACCCCAAATAGGAAAGCGCGCTCGTTGCTTTCCTGCGGGCGAATGTCGACGTGTTTGTGTGGCAACCGTCTGATATCCCCGGTGTTCCCAGGAAAGTAATTGAGCACCACCTTGTCGTCTGTCCTCATGCGCGGCCCGTCAAGCAGAGAGTCAGGAAGCAGGCAGTGGAGCGCCAAGAATTCATCGCAGAAGAAATCAAGAAGTTGGAAGCAGCAGGCCTTGTCAGAGGAGTGCTCCATCCCACGTGGTTGGCCAATCCTGTTGTCGTGCGCAAGGCTAACGGGAAATGGAGACTTTGTATTGACTTCACTGATGTTAATAAAGCTTGTCCCAAAGACCCATTACCCTTGCCGCGCATTGACCAGATTGTTGACTCCACAGCCGGATGTGATTTGCTTTCATTTCTTGATGCATACTCAGGATACCATCAGATCTTCATGGCAGAAGAGGATGAAGAGAAAACTGCATTTATCACCCCGTGTGGCACGTACTGCTTCGTACGGATGCCTTTCGGTTTGAAGAATGCCGGTTCGACATTTGCAAGGGTAGTCCACCACGCTTTTGAGCCGCAGATGCACAGAAATGTGGAAGCCTACATGGATGACATAGTGGTCAAGAGCAAGGACAGGGTGACCCTAATTCAAGATTTAGACGAGACATTTGCAAATCTGCGCAAGATCAACCTCAAGCTTAACCCCGAGAAGTGCGTGTTTGGAGTCCCTTCCGGCAAGCTTCTCGTGTTCTTCGTGTCTCAGCAGGGAATTGAAGCCAATCCCGACAAGATCAAGGCCATCGAGCAGATCGAAGCACCGAAGCGCGTCAAGGATGTGCGAAGGCTTGCCGGTTGTGTGGCTGCTCTCAGCAGGTTTATCTCTAGATCTGCTGAGCGCGCCCTGCCATTTTTCAAAATTTTGAAAAAGGCAGGTCCAATGAAATGGACTCCGGAGGCGGAGGCTGCGCTGCAGGACTTGAAGAGATACATGTCCTCCACTCCAACGCTTGTCGCACCTAAGCCGCAAGAGAAGTTGCTGCTGTATATAGCGGCAACCAATCAAGTGGTTAGTGCTGCGTTAGTGGCGGAGAGGGAGGCAGATGATGAGCCAGCAACCACGACAGATGCATCCAGCGACAAGCATGGGGCTTCGCCGACAAGCTCTGGTCCCGACAAAGATGGATCTACGCAGGAGCATGATAAGATGCAGAAGAGAATGGAGCAGCGTCCAGTTTACTTTGTCAGTTTCCTTCTACAGGGGGCTAGATCAAGGTACTCTGGCGTGCAGAAGTTGCTTTTCGGCCTCCTCATGGCCTCGAGAAAGCTGCGCCATTACTTCCAAGCACATGAGATCACAGTCGTCACTCGCTTTTCGCTAAAGAGGATACTGCAAAATCCAGAAGCGACAGGTAGGATTGTCGAGTGGGCGCTGGAACTGTCAAGCTTTGGCCTCAAGTTTGAGAGCACTTCAACTATCCAAAGCAGAGCATTGGCAGAGTTCATAGCAGAATGGACGCCAACACCAGATGAAGAAATTCCAGAGACAAGCATCCCCGTCAAAGAGGCAAGCAAAGAGTGGCTGATGTACTTTGATGGTGCCTTCTCGCTGCAAGGCGCCGGTGCGGGCGTGCTGCTTGTCGCACCCACCGGAGAGCACCTCAAGTACGTAATCCAGATGCACTTTCCCAAGGAGCAAGCAACCAACAATACTGCAGAGTATGAAGGATTGCTTGCCGGTCTCAGAATCGCAGCAGACCTTGGGATCAAGAAGCTCATTGTCAGGGGTGACTCACAGCTTCTCGTCCGACAAGTGAACAAGAACTACCAGTGTCCATTGATGGAAGCATATGTTGATGAAGTGAGGAAGCTAGAAGAGCACTTTGACGGCCTACAGATGGAGCATATCCCAAGAGCCCAGAATGACATTGCTGATGGCCTGTCAAAGTGCGCTGCACTAAAGTTACCTGTGGAACCAGGGATCTTTGTGCTCAAGTTGACTCAACCATCCGTAACACCATCAACTGGACAAAGCAAGAAGAGAAAGTTGGTTTCTGGTGACTACTTTCCGGCAGAGCTCCCCGAAGCCGCCGCTAAGAAAGTCCCCAAGATCAACACCAAGGATGCTGAGGGGCAGTCTGCTCCGGTAGGCCTTATTGTTTGTTCCGTTGAAGCAGACGCTCCCGACAAGTTTTGCTCCGGCAAGCTTGCCGGGGAACATCAAGCTCCAGCAGGGCCGCAAGTCCTTGCCGTAGAAGCGGATGTTTCCGCAGCAGCAGATGTGCCTTTAGTCCTTGTTGTCGAGCCACAAGCTCCAGCATGGGCACATCAGATTGTCCATTTCCTTCAGACAGGAGAACTTCCCGAAGAGCAAAAAGAAGCGGAAAGAGTAGCCCGGCAGTCAAGTATGTACTAGTTTGTCGATAGCATACTGTACAGAAGAAGACTCAACGGTGTGAAATTGAAGTGTATTTGCCAGGAAGATGGACAAAAGCTGTTGGCAGAGATACATGGAGGCATATGTGGCCACCACATTGGCGCAAGAGCACTTGCCGGCAAAGCTTTCCGGCAAGGTTTCTTTTGGCCGACAGCCCTCCAGGATGCAACTGCACAAGTAACCAAGTGTGAAGCGTGCTAGTTCCACTCCAAACAGATACACCAGCCAGCTCAAGCTCTCCAGACGATCCCTTTATCCTGGCCATTTTCGGTCTGGGGGCTCGATATCCTCGGCCCCTTCCCCCGAGCTGTCGGGGGCTTTGAGTACTTGTACGTCGCAATCGACAAGTTCACAAAGTGGCCGGAAGTGCAGCCAGTGAGGAAGGTGACAGCACAATCAGCAGTCAAGTTCTTCAGGTTAATTGTTTGCCGTTTCGGAATCCCTAACAGGATCATCACCGACAACGGCACGCAATTCACGAGCCGCACCTTCATGCAGTACGTCCAAGACCTTGGCGCCAAGGTCTGCTTCTCTTCTGTTGCTCATCCAAGAAGCAACGGTCAAGCAGAGAGGGCAAATGCTGAAGTGCTGCGCGGGCTCAAGACCAGAACTTTCGACAGGCTGCGCAAGTGCGGAAGAAACTGGATCGAGGAACTGCCGGTGGTTCTTTGGTCGATCAGAACGACGCCAAATCGAGCCACTGGCCAGACACCTTTCGCTCTAGTCTATGGAGCAGAGGCAGTTCTCCCCACGGAACTCGTATACGGATCACCTCGAGTGCTCGCTTATGATGAGCTTGAGCAAGAACAGCTGCGACAAGACGACACGCTGCTCCTTGAGGAAGATCGTCTTCAGGCTGCTGTACGAGCTGCTCGATACCAGCAAGCTTTGCGCCTCTATCATAGCCGCAAAGTTAAGGCCAGAAGCTTCGAGGAAGGCGACCTTGTTCTTCGGCGCGTTCAGTCCGCCAAGAATTCCAACAAGTTGACGCCGAAGAGGGAAGGCCCTTATCGGGTGAAACGAGTCACAAGGCCCGGCGCTGTCCGCCTTGAGACCGAAGATGGCATTCCGGTGAGCAACTCCTGGAACATAGAACATCTTCATAAGTTTTTCCCGTAAGGCGCGGTTGCCGGAACCCGTTCCGGCAACCACCTTTTGTACAAGTCTTGCCGCTGTTGCATGTAATCCTTTGTACAAAGCCGGGCGCAGATCCCGTGCATAAGTAAAACCCCATGTGCTCCGCACAGCTTGTCCATTTCATGCATTAGTTTCTTTCTTGCATGCATTATCTGACACTTTGTGCAGCACCTACATCCGGTAAGAAATAACGAGCCGAAGAGCTCCATATTATTATTTTCTCTTCTTTCTTCTTTTCAACAAAGGAAAAGAAGGTTCCCTCGCACACAAGTTTCTCAGGGGGGAAGGAGAAGATTGTGGTATGGACCAGGCATCGCTCAAGCAAAGTTTTGCCTTGCCGGGAAGCAAACGACAGAAAAGCTAAGTTGCCAAAGTTTGAGCAATTAGTTTTTAAAATTTTTGAGCTATCTTCCTCGAACGACCCTACTTTGTATGGAAAACCTGTGCGCGGAGGAACCAACTCGTGGCTAGTTGTGCCCTTACTTTGTTTTGAGTCCGCTCAACAACTTAAGCGTGCTGCATCTAGTCGCGACAAGGTTTCTTATCGGAAGCGGCGCCGCCAGCAGGCTGCTGAAGTTCCGCACTCAGCGCTTGCGGCTCGGGTGCCTGCGCCGACAAGTTCCCTAGAAGCGTAGGGTAAAAAAACATACAAAGGAAGGAATCTAGTAGAGGAAATAACATAGCAATTGATAACAGAAATAAAGTTATATTACAAGATAACTTGTCGCAGCTCTAACAGACTGTTTTCATAACATGATTAGCAGCGACAAGGGAAAAGAAGAAATGGGCGGCCTAGTCTACGCGTCCGCCCTCGACCCTCTTGATCTCACTCACCTTGTCCACAATGGGTGCGACAAGGGCCTTGAGTGCGTCCCGATCCGCGTCTGGCGGCAAGGACTTGAGGACGTTGGTGAAGCTGAGGCTTGGATTGCGGAAGGCCACCTTCATCAGCACCTTCTGGAGAACCCCGGCGCAGATTTTGCGCGACTCGTCGGCCAGCTACTTTGGGATCCTCTCCCGGAGCCGCTGGAGTGCCGTCGCCACGCCCTTGAAGAACAGGCTGAGCTTGGCGCTGGGTTGGAGATTCTCGTCGGAGGGATACCCGAAGTCCTCCATCCCCAGCTGCACCAGCTCCTCGTTGATGACTGCGGCAATATTCACCAGACCCTCGGTCCAGTGCTCCACAGTATCTCTGAACGAGTTCTGGGTAACTGCGATGCTCTCCAGCAGTGCCTTGTCAGCTTTGACCTTCTCCGACAAGGTCTTCTCCCGCTCCTTGGCGGCCTCCAGCGTCTGCATGAGCGTGGCCACCTTCAGCTCCAGGTGCGCATTCGAATCCTTGGCGGCGCTGAGCTCCTTGCCCCTCTCAGCGAGAAGACCTTGCAGCTCACCGTGGGCGGCAGCATCCTTCTCACGCTCATGCTTGAGCGCGGCAAGCTCCTCGCCTCTCTTCCTGATGTTGGCCTCCAGCTGTGCCACCTTCTCCTCCAGCTCTTTCTTGGCGGCCTCTGCGGTTGCGGCAATGTCCTTTGCTTCCTTGAGCGCCCCGCCAAGTGCTTGCTCGCGCTCGGCAAGCTCCTCCTCATAGCTGTCAAGATTGGCCTTCCGCTGCACCAATTCTCCTTCTCGCGCGGACTGCTTCTCGGCGGCCAGCCTTTGCTCCTCCTCGGCTTCGGCCTTCTCGAGAAGGAAGGCCGTGCACTCCTTGTCGAGTTGCTCCCGCTCCTGTGCCAGGGACCGGAGAGCCTCTTGATTGTGGCCCCGGAGCTCCTCTGTGCGCTTCTCCATGTCAACTCCCGCCTTCGCAACAAGCGCTTCCCGGGAAGCCAGCTTGGCTTGTCGAGCGCGGTAGAGTGACAGCAGCTTCCGTAGCAGCTGCTCCTATTCAGGCTCGCCACTCCTGCTGCTGGGCGCGTCGACCAACGACAGCCCGACGGAGGCGCGCAGCTCCTCATCGAAAGTTTCCCCCTCGACTGGCGCCCTGGAGCTCGACGCCAGGGTAGCTTGATGAAGATACCGTCGCCGGCCTTCAAGTAGGCGCCGGGCTGGGGCTCTTCAGAGCCTGACTCCGCGGCAGTGGTGGAGGGATCGGCGGTTGGTGCAGCGTCTGGCGCTCCTGCGGCCTGAGGGCCGTCAGTGCGATCACCCGATCCCTCGCCGGCTTCTGCGGTGGCAGCCTTGGCGGCCTCCTCGCCGGCGGCCTCATCAGCACCGCTTCCTTCCTCGCCGGCGCCCTCTGTCTCCATTGGCTCAGCAGCAGATGGGTCTGAAGAACGAAGAAGGAAGAAAAAGTCAAGCAAATATGCAAGAAGAAGATCAGAAGAAGAAGAACCCAAGGGAAAGTTCTTAGACAAGTGGATTACCTGTACCAAGATCTGCAGTTGCGGTCTCAGTCGCCGCAGGGTCGTTGGTGCTGTCCCTTGCCAGAGAGCTGCCCCTTGCCGGAGAGTTCTCCCTTGCCGGAGAGCGCTCCCTTACCGGGAACCCCTCCCTTGGCGGCGTAGTCGAAGCAGATGGCACTTCGGGACTAGCTTCCGGGCGCTCCTGATGTGGCTGCTCTGCTCCTACACAAATCAACAAGCAAGATATCAACAAAGGAAAAAGCACTCATGCACGCCCAACAGCAGAAACCTAACTATGAACTTACGCTGGGGGCTGCGCTGGGGGCTGCTTTGAGGAGTGGTTGCCGGGTCCGTCAAGGTGGTCTCGGACCCACCACCTACTGACACGGTGGGGTCATCCTCGATGACAATCACCGCGGCCTTGGCCCTCTTCGCCGCTCTCTGGGCCAACGTCCTAAAAAGAAAGGAGTCCAGATTGAAGCAAGTCAGATACAAGATAAAAATAGCAAGATTGAAGAACTACAAGAGCATTGAAGAAACGTACTCTTCTTCCTCCTCGTCGGAGCTGAGCGCGAAAAGATCGAAGTCCGGCTCCCCTCTGGTGCGGCGAGGCGGAGGAGTAGGATCCCTTGCCCGCTTGGCGGGGGCGGCGGCGATGGCCCGAGAAGATCCCGCTCCAGTTGCCGCTGCTGCGTGAGGCGCTCCCGCGGCAACATTGCTTGCCGCGGTAGAGCGTGTCGCATGGCTCGGCGGCTGTTGACCCGGCTGCCGCCCCGCTACGTCCGCGCCCCTGCGAAGACGCCTTCTTGGCGGGGCCGGGGGCTCCGCCTGCGGCAAGCCTTCTGAAGGCTCGGGCTCTTCTTCGCCGGCCTCGCTCGGCTCGGCTTCAGAACTGGCAGGCTCTTCCTCGCCAATGAACTCTGCGCGCTCGGCAAGGTTTGCCGCCTCTGCAGCCTCCGCCTCCTCCACAGTGAACCCGAACGCGCCCACGGCAGCTGCGGCCGCAACCTCTTCCTCCCTAGTGGCGATGCGCTGCAGCTCCTCGTCGGTGGTGTCACGGGTGAGGCTCTTCTGCTCGTCAGCGTGGACCGGCACTTCTTCCAAGTTCTCGAAGAACGCTTGCACGACGTCATCCGCAGGCTCTTGCCAAGTTGGAACGATTCCGTGTGAATCGCACAACGGCATCATGGCGCGGATCCGGTCAAGCGAAGAATTGTTGCACAACGGAACTACGCCCCTCGGCAGCGTGAATGGGTGCTGGGGGTCGCGTTTGAACAACTCCAGGAGCATCGCATCCAGCTCCAAGACGGTGAAGTTGTAGTTGAGGCCCGGCCGCAGCCTCATGATGTCCGCCGAATTCTTGAATTCCCAGGCGGGCCTCCCCCTCTCCTGCAGGGGGGCAATGCGGCGGCGGAGGAAATCTGCGCCTACAGCACCTACAGTGAGCCCGGCAAGCCTGAGGCGAAGAATCCTAGTGATGGCGATCTTCAGCCTCTCGTCTTCCGGGGCCACGTTGCTCCAGTCATTGCCGCGCACTATTGGGGCTTGGCGCACAGCGGTGAAGGGCTGCGGATTCTCCTTGACGATCCAGCACCACTCCGCTCTCCACTCCTCCCACTTGCTGTGGAGCTCACCCTCCAAGTACGCCTCCTTCTTGCCGACTCTCGAGATCCAAGCGATCCCTCCGGCAAGCGGCTCTCCTCTCTCTACCCGAGGTATGAAGAGTGGCGGAAAAGGGCAACACTGGGGTGGACTCCGACAAAGTTTTCGCACAAGTGTGCGAAAACTGCCATGATCAGAACGGCGTTGGGGGTGAAATCAAGAAGGCGGAAGCCGTAGGTGTTCATGATGTCGTAGAAGAACTCTGAGAAGGCGGGCAGAGCCCGCAATAGAAGAACAGCGCAAAGAATGGGTACCCGTTTGGAGCCATTCCTGAAGCAGCAGCCGGGAGTACCCTCGTGCGCGGATGTGCACGCGTCTCCGTCGCCCCAAAGAGGTAGAAGTACTCCCTCAGCTCCTTCACGTCAAGCTGGGGGGAGAAGATCGCCCGCTCCTTCCGCAGCGCCGCGAGCCGCTGCGCCTCGGCCGACTCCACGCCCTTTCCCTTGTCGGCTTTCGGAGCCATGGCGGAGGTGGTGGGGGAGGTCGACGGCGTTGGTGATGCTGGTGGCAATGGGGGGCGGAGCGCTGCTCTCTCAGCTTCAAGAAGAAGGGGGGAGCAGCGGAGGTTGGTGAAGATGGAGAAGTAGCAACCAGCGAGGGGGAACGAACTGCCTCTGTTTCCTCTGCTTATAAAGAGGGACGGGGCGGACGTTTCGCCCTTCCGAAGAAAGAACCACCCACGATCTCTCCCACGATGCCGCATTCAATGCGTGCCGTTAGGGGAGAGCGCGGTGGATACGGAGCGAGATTCGGCGAGGCCCAGTCCGCATGTGCCTGTGCCCTGTCTTGGGCCTGGCCCAACAGCGCTCGGCACCGTGTCTGGCCCAGGCCCGGGGGCTCCTGTCGGTGTACTAGAATAGGGGTACTCTAGTACCCCGAACTTGTGCACGGGCAGTTGCAGCACCCCGCGACAAGGCTTGCCGGACGACCGCCAAGATCCTCCGTGGTTCCCTTGGAGCCATTCAAGAACAAAGTATTTAAGCTCAGGAGACAAGGCCCCGGCAAGAGGAGCTTGCCGGGAAGGCCAACCAAGGCACTCCAAGGAACTTGCCGCGACGCGCCACGCGCTCCGGCAAGGTAACAAGGCCCCGGCAAGAGGAGCTTGCCGGGAAGACCAACCAAGGTACCTCGAGGCCCGGTGAGCGACAAGCTTCCGGACCCGACAAGACAGCAGCAGCGGCAAGGCGCTTGCCGCGGCAGGCGGCCACTCTGCGCCCACGCTCCAGCGCATCCACCAACGTTTCGCTCTGGGAGCCTCTCCAGGCGTGCGTGGCGGGAGGCTGTGCAGCCAGCGGTGCGCAGTGGCATGCGAAGCTGACAAGATCGCCATCGTGGCGAACGGTGGTGCCCCTAACGGTCCCTTTCTGCACAGTTTAGGCGACTCAGACGGGCATTTAATGCCCTTGTCCCCTGCCGTCAGGGTTAGGTAGGGTGCACTGTACAAGTAACTGTACCAACCACCTCACTTTTTACATTTGTACCCTCCTCCGCGTTGCCACCTGTCGGTGACCCCTTTAGCATATAAAAGGAGGCCCATGCGCAACGTAGAGGAGGTTCGGACAGTTCGCTAGGTTCGACTCATTCCGAAGCCAGAAAACCCTTAGCTCTCACGAACAAGAACATAATACAACCAGACAAGCAGCAGTAGGAGTGTTATCTCTCCGGAGAGCTCCGAAGCTGGGTAAACTGCTCGTGTGCTTCGCCTCGATCTGCTCTTCTTGCGATCTCCACCCCCTGCCTAACCGAATGGGGCCCGGTCCGCCGGCCCCATAGGTGTTCGTGGATCAGTTTCCCCGACAGTGTGGAAATAAAAAAAATTGGTCGATGCTTCTCTGAGCAAAGGGCCTCCCTGCGCACGCATTATTTTCCTGGGCATGCTTGTTTCTTCTCAATGTTGCGAGCACTTTGAGCATGTTGGCAACTCCACAGCTATCTAGCTGCCTCATCTTGCAATTGATGTTGACACATTTGCAGCAAACACATGAGGCAATAGAGATGACTCAACATGGGTCCATATTGTGCAGTTCCCCTGATATCCTATTCATTGTCCTGAATCTGAAAAGATAGGAAAATAGTAGCTATACTTAAACGGTGTTGCAAAACAGTAGCACATATCAATAGCTCGGCATGACAAAACACGATCATCTGGACGGAGGGGATACTGACCTGCCTGAGGAAGATTACATATAATTTCGTAAGTCCTTGGTTGATTTCCACCTTCGGCTGCACTGCTTGTTTGCTCCTCCAGACATGACAAGAACGTTCCGCACTGCATTCAGCAAGTCAATGTACGAATAAGCTAATTTCATCTTGCGGTGGTCATTGTACCTAGTTACGAATGTAGGAATACCTGGAGCACCATGAGGTTAGCTGACAGCAGGTAGATGCAGCCATATAAATTTTGTGCGGTGCTACCAAAATTGAGGTTTGTATCCCTTCCCGTTATGAGAGTTCTTCTTGAAGTTGGTAGAATGTGACGGCTTGTTCTTTACATCAAACTTGCCTTTCCCCTGAGATTTGTTGTTGTTGTTTTGGGGCTGGTTGGGCTGGAAGTTCTTCTCGTGTACCATGTGGGCACTAGAAGCTCCCTCGGCGACCCGAGCACGTGTGTCTTTTGCTCTCGCCTTCTCCTCAAAATCAAGAGTGCTAATGAGATCCAAAACAAAAAACTCATGTCTCTTGTTTTTCAGAGAAGTAGCAAAATCGTTCCACGAAGGTGGAAGCTTGGCAATGATGGTCCCAGCAACAAATTTGTCCGGCAACACACACTTAAAGTACTCAAGTTCCTTAGAGAGTGATTGTATCTCATGAGTTTGCTGAACAACAGAGCGCTCATCAGTCATCTTGTAGTCACAGAATTGCTCCATGACGTATAACTCGTTGCCAGCGCCCGAGGGCCCAAACGTGGCCTCGAGCGCAGCCCACATGTCTTTGCCGCTGTCAAACAACATATACGAATCCACAATGGAATCGTCAAGAACACTTAGCAGGGCGGCTTTGAAGAGGGTATCCATGTTCTGAAAAGCTTCCTGCTATGTAGGATTAAGATCGCCCTCAGGCTTACCCTTAGTGGCGTCATAGCAGCACATGATCTGAAACCAATATACTGCTCTTGTGTGCCACCTTTTATATTGCACCCCCTTAAAAGTAGGCGGCTTCAAAAGCGCAGCAAAACAACTCAGAGTAAATTGCCTGTGATCAGGATTTTGGATTGGATTGTTGAATATATGAGCAATTTAGTATGAGATTTAATCCGAATCAGCAGTAAATAGATCATGATGACAATTGCAAACCTCAAAGTAATGATGCGGACTAAACCAGGAGGATAGAATCACATACTGTACAGCGGGAGCAGAACCGATGTGGTTGATGTTGTCACTCATGTCGTTGATGAAGAGGTTACCGAGGTCGGGGAAGAAGGCTGTCATTGAGGAAGTCGTCGCTGGCAGCAGTCACAGGAGTGTGCTCCCCAAAAACCTGATCGTCCCTCTCCCGTACAGGATCACGAAAGGCGGGGTTCGGAGGACTGCTGTCCCTTCTCGCGGTGCACGCCGGAAGGAGGGCTGGAGAAGAATTGTGTGGCGGCGCTAAGATCTGGAACGGTGCGAAACCATATGATACAGTGGCGGCTAGGGTAGAGCATGTCAGGTTGGAGTATAATAGTAGGCCTTTGGCCCCCAAACCCCACGTCCAAGTCAATAATAGCTCAAAAAAAGTCAATAATAGCCCCACCAAGGTTGGTCTCAAAAAAACGAAGTAATTAAGGCGTCCGTTAGTCCCTTTAGTATAAATACAATATCATTAATAATGGCCCCACCTTTTGTCTCACAAAGTAGAGATGTTGGAGTACAACCAGCTACACGTTTACAATCCGTTTCTCTTCTCTCTCCTCTTCTCTCTCCTTCAACTAAGCACAAATACTATATTTAAATCCTTATAGCCTGCTTATGTCATCTAATTATAGTAGTACTTGCTCTAAAAGTTACTATCCACTATGTAGTTTGAAATGCCAGGCGTGCAGCGGGCGGTGCCCTCGGTCGGCACGCCGCTTCAACGGCGAAAGCAGTGAGAGGTCGTGTTGCCCTGACTTGCCATCAATGTGGAGCGGCGGGCTCAGCTGGCGCCAGGCGGGAAGCGCGCGCGGGAGGGGGGAGGGGTTTTTGTTGGGCCAAGAAGGTGAGAAGCCAACTTGGGATCGGTCTGGACGGGGAAATATCATGTGCTCCCATACTCTGCATATGACACTAGTGTATGTTACTACTCCCTCCTTTCCAATTTATAGAGATGTTTAGAGTAACATAATAATATGTTACAGTACAAGTTACTCCCCACTATGACCAGCCTTGGCCTCTCCCAGTGCTCCACCATGTATAGCTGCTAAGCCTGCCATGTAGGCATAAAATATGATGTGGCACTAATAAACTAAGCACCTATGCATTGAGCACTTGAGTTACTAAGCCATTTAATGCACTTAGCACCTCATCTAAAGAGCATTAATAGTATAGCCGGCTGCTGGCTATAAGCCTACAACCCATCTTATAGTCAACATGTACTACAAAGTGCCTTGGAGCACGTGCTAGAGCTGGCTCTTCACGAAGAGCCCGCTTACCTTCTCTCTCCTCTTCTCTTTCCTCCAACTAAGCAGAAATATACTACTGTTTACTCCCTCCCTTCCAGTTTATAGGGCTCAAATCTCAAATCTCATCAACCAAGGCATTTTGTGAGTGGAGGAATGTATCTCGTACATTATAAAACTACCCAATTAAACTCATGCATTAATTTGGATTAATTACAGTGCATGCATGCTTGGCCACTAGATGAGTAGGAACATTACATGCATTGGTGTGTTCCTTTTTAATTCTTGCATGCAAAGATTTAATGCGCATTGGAAACTAAAAATGAGATGGAGATGAGCCCTCTAAATTGGAAAAACAAAAAAGTTGAGATAAGCCTTATAAACCGGAAAGGAGGGAGTATTCCTTATAGCCCGCTGACTCAGCTCTATTGTACTTGCTCTAAGCACATCTAAGAACTTGCTTGCACCCCCTTGACCGTGGACCTTGACGGTGTACGTCACCTTGTGTCTCATAATTTTCCTCGTCATCATCTGAGTCCTAGAAGATCTCACCCACATCATCATTAGCATGCAGCCGCCTTGATAGACAACGTGCGCAGAAGGAGTAGAGGCGACTTGGGACGCACCACCACCACGTCGTGGGCACTCCGTATGTGCTCGTGTGCGTGCAGCGTGCATGTTTTTCCATTGGTGCTAGCTCTATAGCCGAGGCTGCGGTCGTCTTCGTCTCTGACTAGTAGTTGAGCAATGACGGCAAAGAGGTGCTGCAAGAGATGCGTATGCACCATTGCGTGCGAGCTTTGCCATAGCACGACGAACCGGACGTCGCCGCGGATGGTGCACACCTCCATGCAGCTGAGTGTGTGCGCATGCATGTGTAATTCACATGCATTCTATGGCGGAGCGTGTGTGCATGCACGTCTTGTGTACGTGCGTTGTGTGCTCCATGTTGTGCGCGTATGTGCATGAGTTGGATCGGATGGAGTTAGTGCGTTCCCTTGTGTACATATTTTAGAGTGTAGATTCACTCATTTTGTTTCGTATGTACTCCCTTATTCAAATATCTAAAAAGACTTATATTTGGGAACGGAGGGAGTATAAAACATCTTCAACTTAGCATCCTGATGTACCATTTCTAGTGGTTAGCGAAAAGTTCATGTTCTTTTAGTTGTTTATTGGTGGGCAGGCAGCAAAAAACAGGGGAAACGCGCAAGGTTCCTTGCAGACGCTCCACCGCGAGGTTCCTTGCTCCTCCCCGGTCGTCGGGAATCTATGCTCTTCAACTCTTTTCTTTTACGTGAGCTTTGTTCATCCTTTTCCCAACACGCGAGACATCTAGCATCAAGGTGCACGTGTCATGCAAGAAAAT
>NC_041391.1:599753271-599822733 GCF_002162155.2 Triticum dicoccoides
CGGGGGGAAACCCTTTTTCGTAAGTGAGTCATGCACTTCGATGGCACCTACGCAATATTTTTTCTCCTCGATGGCACGTGAATGGCACATGAATAGTGCACGTACTCAACGATGGAGCACGGGATGGTAGCAATGACATGGTCAGCCCTTTTTTGGAGAGAGTACGTACTACTAGTAAATAACTTTGATGTGTCCCGTCAACTCGCAAAACGACAAGAAGCTTGATTACGCCTTCTCCCTCGCCAACGCGTGCGCGGTGGCTCGCAGCACGAGGAGAAACTTTTGCTTACAAGCAGTGGACGTGCAGCAGTTCATTTGGTGTCAGATTGCCAGAAGCACTACTGTAGAACCATCGACTTCCGGAAGAGGCAAAGAGCCAAGCGCAAGGTCACCTACTAACCTTAGGCTAGGCGTAGTGGGAGTAACATAAGTAGAGGTACCTCCTTTTTTTATTCTAGAAACAACCACACGCGAATATCAAGGTGCTGGTTACGTAGAACAAATTTCCTACAGTCCGTGCTCAGCACTCCTCTATCTCTCTTCTCAGCCAGCCAGCGGACGCGCGGAGCCCATCGTCTGTTTGCTCACATGCGGCCCCACATGTCAGTGAAAACGCAAGAGGACCCACTGAACCTGCACATCTTTCACCTTGACATGCTGGTGATGAAAAACAAATCCAAGAAATATCTTCGGTGGCCGCTTTTGGAGTTACTCAAGAGTAGTAAGATTCTATTTACAGTTTAACCCAAGATGCACATCTCGTGGCTTCAACTTATCAACTACCACTCTATTTTCTTTCATGACACGACCTGGATGCTGGATGTCCCACGTGTCGGCAAAAGGAGGAAGAACCCGACCAAATCTTCGGTTGTGCTCTCGGATTAGACCAGTTGTGCTAACTTAAAAATTTTATTGTGTACTCCCTCCATTCCAAAATACTTGACTTCCAATTTGTCCAAAAATGGATGTGCCTATATACTAAAACATGTCTAGATACATATATATTTTGACAAATACTACCTCCGTCCGGGTTTATTGGTCCCCATTATATTTCGTGCCAAAATTTGACCATAGATTAAACTAACAAAATGTTTACGCATGTCACCAAACATGATATTTTTGAAAACTATGTTCAAATACGAATCCAATGAGATAATTTTTCTCGACATGCATTAATGTTTTGTTAGTTAAATCTTTAGTCAAAATTTGACACAAACTACAAAGGGGACCTATAAACCAGGACGGATAGTAGAACGGAGGGAGTAGAATGGATGCAAGTTTTTGTATTGGGAAGAAGAGTACATCCATATATTGATAGAGCGTTGGAGTTGGCCTTACAAGTGGGACCACAGTTGAGGAAACCGACTATCGGCAAACCCCCACCTCGCCCGCCGCGCGATGGCTGAGTTAGAGAAACGATGAGGTTGAAGAGATTGCTCTAGCACGGACTCCAAGAAATATGGTGTCAGATGGAAGTCGTGCTGGTGGCGTGTGCCATACTCCTGGACGTGAATGCTTGTTCTGGCCCATGCCACCCAACTACTCCTACTACTTACTATATAGTACTACTAGTATCGAGGATTCGAGGTGCTGGTTATGTAGTACAATATGGCTACAGTAAAAACACCCGCACGACACGCGAAGCATGTGAAGCTAGTACAAATAGTGTACTACTATTGTTGATGATTGGCCTCATCCGATAACCTATTGTAATGCACGTTTCATCAGAATTAGTTGCCAGGCGCCAACGAGTATATGGGCACTGCTCGTCCTCATGCTCGTGATCATCACCATCGTCATCTCCCCCTTGGTTATAAAAGTTTTCAAGTATAGGTGGTGGAATTTTCATAGGACCTTGGAAACACAAGAAGAAGGTTAATTAGTAAAGGGAAACTTGCTAACCCGCATGCATGTGGATGAAACAATTATAATTACGGTGGAAGACAAACGTACCGAAATCATAACAATTCCATGCAAAAACAGTGCCACGAGTGGTGGCAGCAAACACAAGGCCCTCATATTCAATTGCATCACAGTACTCATCCGTGTACAAAAACTGATTTTTGAGCAATGTCCATCAAGTCAAACCAGCAACGACGGCAACAAGCTTGTCGAAGATAGCAAAAACTTCATAGTTGTTGTAATTCCAAGAGCGGGTTGGAACTCGAGAAATTGCTATCTTTCGTAGAAGACAGTCGCCATGATTGTATTTGAACGTGCGTACAATACCGGTGTGCTCAACCTCTGGGCAGTCTGCTGAGATTTTTGGAAGTGGAACCCAGTCACGAGTGTACACATTCACAAGTTCCCACTCGCAGTTGGACCCAATGTAAACAACCCAATCTCCATTTGTGCCTACCCAGGCCTTGCCGTCAAGCGATGGCATCTTAACATCATACGTATCATTATCAAGCAGCATCAACTTGCACAAGGCGAGGCCTCCGTCGTGACGGCGCTGGTCATCAGGGTCATGGTGAAGAAGATAGGGGAGATCAAACCGTTCCTTGACTCTTGGGTTCCTTGTAATGATGTTATTAGTTGAGTCAAGAATGGGCTTGAACGAACCTGCCATGCTAGCCGAGGTGATGACATCGCACCGATCAATGAGTTCCTCCACCACGTCATCTTTTAGATCGGGGCAAGAATAACGGGGTCGTTTTCGTCCTGTTCCCTCCGTGGAGAAGACGATCGAACAATAGCAGAAGAAAGCATGAAGGGCTGAAGGAAAATGGAGGAGGGAGAGGAAGAGCGTGCGACAGCAGTTCCAAATCGAGAGGGCAAGGCGAAGCGTTGGTGGACGGTTGCCAGTTTGCCATGGTTCACGAAGGGGTGCCCCGGCCTACACGTCGGTTCGGAAATACTCCTACTACTCGCCGTCGTCTCACTGATATGTTGGAACGGGACCACATGTCAACAAAACATGGTGTGTAATTTCTCGTGCAAAATGCGATCTGGCCGTGTTGGCCCGAAGTGCTGCATTAGTTTTTTTTTTCAAAGTTTGCCGCATTAGTTATCGACCTTTATTTTTTTTAACATGCAATCTGAATGGATAGCTCCTGTGGTGATCACACGTGAGCGGATATAGTGATGGTTGATTCGCCTGAGCAACTTTACTGTGGGAATATGGGAGTACCAGCGGATTCAAGGAACAGAGAAATGATGGTTGCTTCGTCCGAGCAACTTACTGTGGCAAAGGTGGGGCCCTGTGATTTGACTGCTCACTAGTCATTACTACTGCGGAGCAACGACCGGGGTGAATCTTTCCCTGAAGTTGTGTTGTGCACTCAATATTGCTGCATGGCAGGTGGAGCCGGATGAAGGATGTCCAACATGTCGGCGAAATGAAGTTGAATTGTTTCTGGCATTGCTATCAATCCTTCAGGATCTGTTTATATGTACGCATAATTTTGATGAAATTGTACTGTGATGCTATGAAGGTTTCAACTCTGGTTCCCGCAGGAAAAAAAAGGTTTCAACTTAGGATTCATGTGTCTTGCCTCGAGATTATCTCGTTACAACATTCCATCAAATACAAATGAAACTACCATGGCTAATGCATCTCAATGGTTCGCATATCAGCGCCAATATTCACATCACAACTGAAGACAAAGTTGTGAGAAGGTGTACAAATAAAGAAAAAAATATAATTGATCGATGTTGTTCGTAGGCATGGCTCCATTTCCTTGGCACAGTGTTCATTGCTTGGCAGCTAGTTTCACCCAACTCTGTAGCCAAAAAAGAGGTGTATGAAGGACACCACAATCCGATCATTTTGTGCAGCTCCACTAAAATCGGGCGGACTATCACTGTTTGCAAAGATATCCAGTCAGTGTGATTACAATAATAATGGAACTAGATGATGAAACATAACACACATAAATAGAAGCCGATCACCTCTACGATCTCTCTTTTGGACTAACTTCTTGTCGGAGAAGATTAGGCACGGAGTTGGATGAGGAGGATAGCAAAACCAATCTCCCTTTCCGCAGTCCCACAGAAATGTAAAAACGTTGCCCGTGTGACATTTTGGCGGAACTGCACAAAACACTCTTCAGAAAAGTGATTTGTGCAGTTCACCAAAAGGTCGCAATAGCAACGAGGTGAAAATGGATAGCCCTGTTTGCAAAAGGAGGTCGAAAGGAAACAATTACTGCCCAATAACACGAGTTGAAGACACATACGCCAACAAAAACAAAGCATGTTCCATGTAAAAAGGGAAAGATAGCACATGGTGGTTTATCAAAAATGGTTTGAGGACGAGATTGCAAGATGGAAAGTACACCGGCCGAGATACGATTTAAGCAAACAACTAAAGAAGATCCACATGCAGCAACGTGGGAAGATGGGCAGTGGAGCATGGCCGGAGGAAGCTGTACCTAAGGGTGGTCAGGATGTTACTAGGAGGGCGCCGGCGGCCGGGATCTGCCCATACTGCGGCAGCGAGCAAGTGGCGAAGGCCCTACCGCGCTGGAGCTTGGTCAGAGAGAACGACGGGTACCATAGATCGGGACGAGCTACCTCAACACCATCGAATGGAGAGACGATGCACATCCTCCCTTTCCGCCGGCGGACGGGATGCGGCCGGATCATTGACCAACGCTGAGAGAGAGAGGCCACGACGGCCTTGTGTGAGATTGTGTGACGAGACTCACGAGAGACAAACCCATTTTCCCATTTTCCCCACGGCAATCGTTTTATATTCTAGGCGTGGTACCCGACCCTCCTTCGAGTAAACAACCGCTACACGCGTCAAATTATCACGTGGGCTGCCTTTTTGTACAGAAACGAACTCCACCGTGTACCCGCGTGGGTGTGGCCGGGAACGAGACGTGAGTACGTGCGTCCTGCGTGCACTTCTTATTTAGGTGCAGGTATGTATGTGGGTGGGTGTGAGAGAGATGGTTTGTGCGAAACAGAGGCAATGTGTTTATGATATCTCAATCAGAAAAACGTAACATATGCAATGTGTGTGAAACGGAGTCATGGACGTGAGATATCAATAGAATTGAAAACAAGGATGAAGTGTGTGGCTGCGTGATCGATAAAGAGTGCCATCGAATTTGTGTTTGCCCACGTCAAAGATACAAGGCGGCTGGCCTACTGGAATTTGAGAGGGCAGAGGTGTAGTTCTTCTCCGTGGCATGGATACCTACCTACAATGTTCGACTATCGGTGTGTGTGTGGGAGGGTAGAGACCGGTCGACTAGTATATGTCTGGGGAAGGAGAGAGACCTAGCTATGTATTGAGGGAGATCGATCGACATCCATGGATATGTGTAGCAGAGGAATAAGGTTGGGAAAAAGACAAAGGTAGAGCGTCGGAGGGTTGGCGGTGGAGTGGTGTCTCACAAATGGTGGGAGAGGCCTGCTAGACAAACGGAGGGTATGAGTGCAATATCAATAAGAGAGGGCGGGGGATGTCTGTCTGTCTATGCACGTGCGTGTGAGAGACGGGTCGGGAGGTATTCAAGGATGATGAGGGGAGAAGATATGGTTGTGGTAAGCATGCGTAACTACATAGGAAGATCAACCATCGTGTGTCCGAGAAAAGGAGAGACATAACTAGCGAGGTAAGTGTATCGGTGCTTGGTGAAAACGAATTATAGTTGACCTGGCTATATGTAGGGAGATCAGTTCATATACACGCCTGCATGTGTTAGAAGCAAATAAGGTCCAGAGAGGCAGACATGGGGAGAGAGTGTGGCTAGGAGGTGGTGCGAGAGGCCTACCATGTCGAGGGGGGAGGAGTGTGTGAGCATGTGACTAATGAAAAGAGGGGCGGGAGTGTGCACCTGCGTGGAATCGTATTGGACATATGGGGGCATGGACAGTGAGAAGAGAAGAGGGGAAGTATATATGTGTTTGTTGTAGGCACACTTGGCTAGAGAGGTATATCGACCGGTGTGTGCCAGAAAGAAGGAGTCGGGGGCCTACACACACCGCTGCTGGACGACCTAAAGAGAAATAATGAACATGCGCAATGGAGGGGACGCTAAGGGTGTGTGAGGGGGGCGGGCGTGTGCATGCATGATAGAAAGTTAGCGCTAGCTAGCTACAAATAAAAGGGGATCGTGAAGGTGTAAAAGACGAACAAAGATCATAATTCATTATAAAAAGGTGGATACAGATACTTGAAGAAGATATCATAATGTACAACATTGATTATAATTTGGGCTAATGTGTGGCTTTTGCAACTCAGGTCTAAATACTTGTCATAATGTAGGGGGCGGGGCACTATACTTTGTGTGATAAACACGGTGTACGTATGGAACATGGTTTAGATTATGAATATATAGTTAGTACATCAAATGTACTATTGTTTGGAATCAACATCAAGTGTATTCAAAAAATAGAATTCGAGTTCGTGTAGTACACATAGTTCATATCTATCTCTATAGTAATCATGTGGTGTGTTATTAAGGTAATATAGGAATGATGGTTGAAGTTGGCAACAATCATGATTGTAGATTCGTATTGAAATAGAGAAATGAATTCAAATTTAGTTCGAAATGCAGCGGTAGTATAGACATTTGGAACGCACTAAAATGTTGGTATGAGTAGGTTACATGCATTATACAGCAAAGCAAAAAAAACTAATTGGACATAACATGGATTCATACTCCCTCCTTCCATCTATATAGGGCGTAATGAGATTTTTAAGACCGCCTTTTACTATTGACAAGATTAATAGTACATGACATGCACAATGTGAAAATTATATCATTGAAAGAACCTTTCACAGTGAAGTTAACGGTGTGCTTTGTGTAAGTTGCATGTCATATATCATTTCTCTAATATTTGGTCAAAGTTAGCATCGAAAAACGCATTAGGCCCTATATAGATGGAAGGAGGGAGTAGCTTTGAATAGCATTTGTATAGTAAAACGGGGGAAGACTCTCTCTTTGTGTGGTGTGAATAGTTTTATTTTTTTCGTTTTCTTTTTGGTTGAGGGAAGTGCGAATTGATTTGGTACGTACAAGTACAATATTACTACACGTTAGGCTTGTCCCTAAAATTCAACCCGCGTCTTGTTATATCCCGAAAATTCAGATATCGTGCTCCCAAAACTGGCACCTTCACAACCCGCGCCTTGCTATCCTGAAATTACAACGCGCGCGAAAACTCCCTCCAACTGCCAAATCCCGACACACAAAATCCCCCTTCTAACCCTGAGCCAAAAGGGCCGCTAGCTCAAATCGGTGGGGGTACTTTTGTAACACACCCTACATTTTGGACAAGCGCGTCCCTAAGTCATGCTTCACCCCCTCCCATCGCCCCCTTTTCGCCATTCGAAGTCCCAGGCCGCCATAACCTCTCCGCTCCAGCCACGAAACCCCACCCTCCTCCGTCCGCCATGTCACCGCTGCCCAGCCGGAGCCTCTTCCCCGACAACATCATCCATCGCAACAGCTCGACGTCCCTCGTCCACCTCCCCGGATGAGGATCCGTCATCCATCTCGTCATCCCTCCGGTTTAGCCGCCCCATCCTCCACCTCCAAGGAGCTGCTCCGACGATCGCCTCGTCTATCGCGGCTGCTCCATCCCCATAGCGCCACCTTAACCTGCTCCACCGGAACCGCAGCATCCTCACCGACTCCTCGGACGAAGCCGAGGCCTACTCGGTGCCACCAAAGAGGTTGTACACTCATCACATCTCACCTTCTCCTTAACTCGACCTCCCGGCGCCGACAGTGCTCCATCCTGCACCGCCATGGAGCGGCTACCTTGAAGCCGGCACTACAGGCGACATCTCCACGACGGCTCTCCCCAAGTGCGAGGCCCCTTCGGCGGCAGCGGCCATACCAGCCAGATCTGCTACTGCTGCTCCGGCTCTCGCTCGCTCGCTCGCGCTGCTACTGCTGCTCCGGCTCTCGCTCGATCGCTCGCTTGCCCAGCTGCTGCTGCTGCTCTCCCCCTCACTCGTGCTGCCTCTCTGCTCCGATTAAGCCACACTTCATTCGACTGAATTGACTTTTGGGTCAGTCAATTTTCAGGGGTTGGGGGGGGATCGCCGGAGTTAAGGAAGAACCACCCGCAGCGGGGACGGGGGCTCGCCGGAGAGGTACCCCACTATCTATCTTAGGGTTCAGGGTGGGGGCGGGGGGCCTAGAGGGCTGGCCGGGGCGGCGGTGGCGAGTTGTTTTGGGGCGGCGAGGCGACACTGGGGCCGGCGGTTCAGTCGGTGGTGCCAGGCGGCTCAGGGGTGTGCAGGTTGAAGATGAACTACAGGCCCTCCCTAAACTACATGTCAAGTGTCTCTCTGCTACCATTGGGTTCAGTTTCGACAGTAGCATTCAGATTCCATGGTTAATTTCAGTTTCGACAGTTAAGTTCAAAGTCAACAATTTTTACCTCATCTGTTGTAGTCAGGTGGTTTTTGGTGATGTTAATTTTACATCCATTTTTCATCATCTATTGGAGATGCTATTAGAATCCCACTTGAGATTGATGATGTCTGTCTTGTGCTGCTTCAGCCTTGATGTCTTACGGCTCACCGGAGCTGCTCCAACGACAGAACGATCCATCACAACAGAGCAGTGCCCTGGACGCCGTCTACAGATTCCTCAAATAATCATCCACACCTCCGACAGCCACCTCTGCCTCAACTGCTTCAGCGACCAACCCAATGATGCTGAGGTCGACACGACTACGGCAAAGAGATTGTACACTTGTTGCGTCACTTATTACTATACATTCACATCGATCCATTATGGCTATTTTGGTTCAACGGAAAAACATAGCAATAGGGAATTTTCCAATGGCACTCTACTATTCAATTATTCATGCATTTTGTTGAAAGGAATGAAGCAAAACATCCACCTGGACCTACTTTTCAAAATCCTATGCATGAAAACAAGACCAAGTGCATTAGTGCCAGAATAACATTCTAATTGTACACGCTTTCATATGGTTTCTCTTTATTTTGGCCATGTTTCTTTGCATTCCTCTGATCTTCCAATTCCTGTAAACCAAACACCCAAGTTGATAGAAATCCTATGTTTACAAAAGCTCTGTTTACCATGTGCATTTTCCTATCCTATGCCGGTGTTTTTCCTATCCCTACGTTTTAAGAATCATGCAAGCCAAATGAGCCCTTACAGAATTACTTCAGTTATAGGTACGTGTCGAAGGGAACTTTGTGTGGTTTGTCCTGCTCCTGCCGCGACGTCATCCACCTCACCTGAGCTGCTCCATCGACAAAAGCATCCACCAAACCAGACATCACGACTCCTGATCGTCTTTCGCCGCCTCAGATCTCCTTCCCTGCCGTCGGCACACACCCCAACGGCATCACCATCATCGACTCAGCAGATGAACCTGAGGAGTACATGGGTCCACAAGAGAGGTCGCACTCTTTTGTTTCTGCTTATGTTATGCATTGCTTAAACTTACCTACTACTTTATCATCCTGTTCAGCTCTTGGACTCCCAACTCAGGTCCAAATTCATGTTCAAACTTGAGTTCTAAATTAGATGTGGGGCACATATCGAGGCAGCAATGAATAGTATGTCTGTCTAATATCTGGTTCACCTAGGGTATGCCTATGTTGTTCATCTTGGGTGGGAAACAAATAGTAAAGCAATCATCATCTGTCTTTTTATTAATTTAAAGCAATCATCAGCCTGCTATCATTATTTTTGGATCCATCCACTGGTTGTTACCATCACTCTAAATTTCTGCATGCTCTCCTTACATAATCTCACCATATTTTTTCGTATGCATGTCAGATATTGTACACAGTCATGCTGAACATGTAGAGAAAAAGAGAAGAGTTTTGTGCGGCAATACAATGTCATGCAGACATCGCTCCATGGTGGGTTCAATGGCAAACCCTCCCCACCCCTCTCCAGATTGTAATCCAGAGGAAGATATCTGCTCTGAGGCAGATTCAGATGCCGCTGACCACTCCTATTTACCCCCCAAGGTGTTTGCTCTACCTTGGCATGATGATGTTAGTCATATTGTGCATATGTTGCCTTGCAGTGCCTACGTTTGACATCATATATGTCATCTGCTTAGTTTAGACATGTTCTGTAATGCCACCTGTTTAGTTTCTATATCATATATGGGAATTATGCAGTCTCATGTCTTTTAGCCAGCCATAATATATGTGAAATGTGCAATGGCATCCTGTTTAACCAGGCATCATATATTTGAATGATATCTTTCCCATCCTTTTCTTCATTACATTTCCATTTGTCGACAATGTTTGTACATTAAACTACTCTTCCTATGAATCAGCCATTTGGGTGGGAGATGGAAAAATCTGGAGTGAAAACAAGGCCTTCAGAGCAGACAGTGCTACCTGTCGAAGCGGATCTCTTGTTGGGTCCGATAGCTCCTCAGAGATGGATTCAGAGACAGATGGCCAGTCCTATTCCCCTACTGAGGTGTATGCTCTAACTTGGCACGGTTATACTGCTCATATCATGCATACGGTGTCTTGCATTGCATAGTTTAGACATCATATACACAATATTCAACACCATGTTCTTAGTTCAGACATCATATCGAATGCCCTCTGTTTAGCATATAAATCACATATGTGAATTAAATGATGTGATCCTGATTACTTAGATAACATGTAGGTGAATTATGTTATGCAATCCTGTTTTGTTATTCATCATATCTTTGAATTATGTTATGCTATGCTATATAGTTTAGATAGACATCATATATGTGCAATTATGTCATGCTATCCGTTTTAGTTAAACAATATACATGTCAACTATTTCATGCCCTCTTTTTTCCACACTATCTATTGCATCTATCTCATACAATGTCTGTACATTCAGCTATGTTTCCTGTTTATCAGCCATTTGAATTGGAGCGGGTGATGCCAGTATCTAGCGGAATAAAAACATGGTCTTCAAATAAAACAGTGCTACCTATTGGTGGAGATAGCACCCCGGTTGTACATGCACAAGAACCAGCCCTACCACACATAACCCAAAGTCTCGCAGATTAGTAAGAGCTCCCAAACAAGAGCAGTTAGTAAGGCAGCTCCAGTGCCCAAAGGGCCAGTACTATCACGGCGAACCCCAGCTCCACCAGTTAGTACGACTATTCCCGTGGAGGAAGCACAACCACCCAGTCGTAGTTTAGCATCTATCGCATTTGATGTTGTTAAATCATATGTGCATATCTTCCCATCTTGGAAATATTATACTGAAGATGAACGAAAATGCCAGTTGTAGGTGTTTGTCCAGGAGTTATGTGTAAGTAATGTTATTCATGGCAATTACTTTGCTTCGTCCCATACAACCTACCTCCATGATGGTTATAATACAGCAAATTTTCCCATTTTTCTCTATAGAGAAGGACCAATTTGGAAACTCAGGATGAGGTAACCTGTGCTAATACCTCTGCTATCTTCAAGAATGCTTGGTGGCAGTATCGGAATTACCTGAAGAAAATGTACTTCACCGGCAAAGAAACTCATCAAATTCCCTTGCGTTCTCCTGAGACACATTTACTGGACAATGACTGGGAATGCCTTGTTCTGTACTGGCCCCGAACCAAGAATGTGGTAAGGTCTATGAGCTCATTTTCTATTTTTAAGTATTATATTCTTGCGTCTTACTGTACTCTGTTCATGTAGAACAAGTGCCTAAACCTAAAGAACAACTGTTCTAATTTAAGATTCTATTGCTATCATAGTTCAAAAAAGCGCTAGGAGTTAATTGTGCGTTTTGCCACCGCCTTGCGCTTTACTGACCAAAGCGCATGCTTATGCGCAGTTATGCACATATTAAGCGTAGTTATGCGCAATGTGTTTTGCCAACGCCTAGAGCCTAGGCGCGCTTAAGCGCTCGCTTAGGCGTGCCTGTTTTAACTATGATTGCTTTGCTCTTTTATCACTGTATTTACTCATACAAACTTATTTTTAAATTGAAGGATCCAATCGAAACTCCAATGGCACACCAGGTATGTTCACGCATGTTTCTTTAACATGTTTGCTCTTATCAATGGCTCTGTTGATTTCAATTTCAATTGTGTATACAGTTGACTTTCATATCATGCACATTACTAGAATCACAACAGAGCCAATAGTATTGTTGTACATGTAGACCCGTGGTACCCATCTGAAATCTTGTTGTGCCGTGTAGTTTCCCACGCTTTATATTCTTTCACTGCTGCTTTGTCTTGAACTGATATGATTTGAACCGTGTCTCTATTTTGATTTGGCAAGACAATGCAGTGACCATAGGACATAGATATATGTTTGTTTGATGCTTTTATTATGTACTAGTACTTGGCAATAGAAGACTTGGTAGTTTAATCCTGTCCACCTTACTAATGAACTGGTTCATCGAAATGAGTTTCATATACTAGTACATGCTAAACTTGTTATGTGCCTGCTTGTTTCTTCTTTTAGAATGCTGACAGAATATTGGGGAAGAGTGCCTTATTAAGCAATGGTAAAGGAAGTAATGCAGATAAGGTTCAGGATAGTGACACATCCTTGTTGGTCTCCAACAAAGCTGATAAAACAACTAAGGAAGACTATCTTAATGACAGCGAGACAACCCCAAAGTCTTGTCTTGGTTTAGTGTTCGAGTTACTGGCCACTACCGCTTGCACAAGCTATTCAAACTCACTGTCTGAATCAGTTCGGTTTCTTGAGTCTCAACTACAAGCTGAAAGACATCGATCAGCTGTGCTGCGACAAGAAGTGGAAGGACTGCAGAAGTCCCTGGAGCATTCAGATGCATACTTTCTGGTGCAACAGCAAGCGTTGGAGGATTTTAGCGCCAAACATGACAAAGCTAATCAGCTTGCTAAGCTTATTGCCAGCATGGTGGATACCTAGGATAACGTTTCTTGAGCTCTTCTGAAGTTGTTTCAGTTATGCTCTTGTTTTGCTGCCGCGTTTATTTGCACTGGTGGCCAATTTTGATGGCCAAGTGTATGTAATATGCTGCTTTGTTCCCTATATTTGCACTGGTGGCGAACTTTGATGCCCAGTGGATGTAATATGTGTAATAGCGGTAATAGGCTAGCCTTAATTGCTTGCTTATTTATTTCCTTATTGTCTTGTTTAGTTGTTTGCTTGTAGTCACTGCAGTTCTTTTTCTGTGTTTTTCTAGTGGCCACAATAGCCTATTTTTGGTAACTAGGCCAAAATAATCATGGAAACACACGAACTGTTGTAACCATGGGCCTCCTGCAGGCCGTATGATCCATGGGCCTTCGTTCGGCCGTAGGACCATTAGCCTTCTATACGGGCCGTAGGATCCATCGGCCTTCTATACGGGCCTTAGGGATTAATGGGCCTTCTATGGGCCGTAGGGTCCATGGGCCTTCTACGGGTCGTACTATCCATGGGCCTCATATGGGCCATAGGATCCATGGGCCTTCTACGGGGCGTATCATCATTTCGCTAATCATGGGCCGTACTATTCGTGGACCATAACGGGCCGTTAATAGGCCGTATTTGATAACTCTATGAAAACAGCCCAATGGGTTTTTTTGACATGAAAACGGCCCAACATACTAACGGGCCACAAACGGGCCGACTGTAATGACGGGCTGAATTTGGCCCACAAGCAGAAAATGACAGTAACGGGCCGTATGTAACCGAATGTTGCAAATGAGCCCAAGAATCAATGGGCCCTGAGAAGGCCAAAAGATAACTTGGGCTGGAAACGGCCCAATGGAATAACGGGCCGTTAATGGGTATAAAGTGATACACTGTTCATTACGGGCCAGTTTCACCACGGGCCGTTAATGGGCCAAGAGTTACAAAGGTCCTCATATGGGCCAAAAGAAATCATGGGCCACACATGGGACGGAAGTTAAAACGGGCTGAATCATATTGGACGGTCCAGATGACGCTACTGGGCCTAATTCAGATAGGGCGTAACGGGCCCTAGGTTAGCGGGTTGTAAATGCTATATATGCGAACATGCCGTTAATAGGCTTTCCATGGGCCGGCCCGCCACCTTTTGACCAAGTTAAACGGGCCGGCCTTTTCACAGGAATGGGCCTTTGTTGGGCCGTGCCACATGTCGCCGTATCATAGGCGCCTTCGGTCCAATGAGCGGATGACATTTGCCCCAACGGTGAGCCGACACGTGTTTCCTCCAGCCAATGATGATTTTACACATGGAAAATCCCCATTGTTCAGGGCTATTAACGGGTTATCGGATCCAAAACCCGACCTGATAGCTTAACGGAGTTCCGTTACGGTGGATGCCACGTGTCGGTCACCCTTGACGAAAGCAGTTCTGTGACGCGCGATTTATCTTCATGGAAGTGGACACTTCCGTGATGATAATTTTGGTAATGTCATGGAACACTTCTACGACAGCACAGGTATGACTATCTTGTTTCTGTCATAAATTTGTCATGGATGTACATGCATGACAAAAAAACGCGACCTACTGTGACAAACACGTATCATCACGGAAGTGTATTTTTTTAGTGTTTGGGGATCCGGAGAGGGGAATCCGTCACCGTCGTCATCATCAACCATCCTCCATCACCAATTTCATGATGCTCACCGTCGTGCGTGAGTAATTCCATTGTAGGCTTGCTGGACGGTGATGGGTTGGATGAGATTTACCATGTAATTGAGTTAGTTTTGTTAGGGTTTGATCCCTAGTATCCACTATGTTCTAAGATTGATGTTGCTATGACTTTGCTATGCTTAATGCTTATCACTAGGGCCCGAGTGCCATGATTTCAGATATGAACCTATTATGTTTTCATGAATATATGTTAGTTCTTGATCCTATCTTGCAAGTCTATAATCACCTATTATGTGTTATGATCCGTTAACCCCGAAGTGACAATAATCGGGATACTTACCGGTGATGACCGTAGTTTGAGGAGTTCATGTATTCACTAAGTGTTAATGCTTTGGTCCGGTACTCTATTAAAAGGAGGCCTTAATATCCCTTAGTTTCCAATAGGACCCCGCTGCCATGGGAGGGTAGGACAAAAGATGTCATGCAAGTTCTTTTTCATAAGCACGTATGACTATATTCGGAATACATGCCTACATTACATTGATGAACTGGAGCTAGTTCTGTGTCACCCTATGTTATAACTATTGCGTGAGGAATTGCATCCGACATAATTATCCATCACTGATCCAATGCCTACGAGCTTTTCACATATTGTTCTTTGCTTAGTTACTTTGCCGTTGCCACTATTACAATTACTACAAAACTGCTACTGTTACTTTTGCCACTATTACCGTTACTTCCATACTACTTTGCTACTAAATACTTTGCTGCAGATATTAAGTTATCCAGGTGTGGTTGAATTGACAACTCAACTGCTAATACTTGAGAATATTCTTTGGCTCCCCTTGTGTCGAATCAATAAATTTGGGTTGAATACTCTACCCTCAAAAACTGTTGTGATCCCCTATACTTGGGGTTATCACCGTGCAAGTATTGAAGGAAAGTTACATGAGAAGGCTCACCCACCCATGACTATCATCTACTCAAAGAGGCCCTTGGAGCTCCTTCACATGGATCTCTTGGGCCTCCATCCTTTGATAGTACTGGGGGTAGAAAGTATTGCTTGGTGATTGTGGATGATTATTCAAGATACACATGGGTATATTTCTTCAAGAGGAAGAGTGAGACCCAACAAACCATCATCAACTTTACAAATGAAGCTCAATGTCAACACAACGCAAAGATCTTGACGATAAGAAGTGACAACAGCATCGAGTTCAAGAACTACACCTTGGATGAGTTTCTTAGTGATGAGGGGATCAAGCATCAATATTCTACATCTTACACCCCTCAACAAAATGGTGTAGCGGAGAGGAAGAACCGGACCTTGATGGACGCAACAAGAACCATGATGGCGAAGTTCAAGTCTCCATACAACTTTTGGGTCGAAGCCATTAACACCGCTTGTCACGCATACAATCGGCTCTATCTCCGCAAAGGCTTGAACAATACTCCATATGAGATACACACCGGCAACAAGCCCAACCTCAAGTACTTCCGGGTGTTCGGTTGTAAGTGTTTCATTCTCAAGAAAGGTATTCGTTTGTCTAAATTTGAGGCTAGAGCTCATGAGGGCATATTTGTTGGTTATGCTACAAACTCTCATGCTTACCATGTCCTCAACAAGTCCACGAGACTCATTGAGGAGACATGTAACGTGGAGTTTGATGAGAATAACGGCTCCCAATTGGAGCAAAGTGGTACTTGTGATGTAGGTGATGAAATTCCTCCCCAAGCCATAAGAAGAATGGGTGTTGGTCATATCCTACCCATTGAGGAACCCCTTGTGGCCGAAGGAGAAGGACAATGTTCCACTCATGTGGAACCATCACCAACCCAAGACCCACATGCTTCCGAAGAACAAAGTGAAAAGCCTCAACCAAATGAACAAGATCAAGGGCTAGATCAACCTCAAGATGGTTTTGAACCACCAAGTGATGCCCAAGGTCAAGTTCTTACCACTGAGCAAGTTCAATATCAAGAGCAAGCTCAAGATCAAGAACAAGCTCAAGAGGTCGCTCAAGATGATCAAGTTACCCCTCCTCAACTCTCTCTTGAGGAGGAATTGGAGCGTCGTGCCGCCAAGATTGCGTACAAGCTCACTATCAAAGATCATCTCATGAAGAATGTGCTTGGAAGCTTAAGAAAGTGGGTAAGAACTCGTGGGCAATTAGCAAACTATTGTGAACATCATGCGTTTGTTTCTTGTGTTGAACCCCAAAAGGTCTATGAGGCGCTCAAGGATCCGGATTGGCTTAATGCCATGCATGAAGAACTCAACAACTTCAAGCACAATAAGGTGTGGAGATTGGTGCCAAGGCCAAAGGAGAACCATAATATTATTGGAACCAAGTGGATATTCAAGAACAAGCAAGATGCTCATGGGATTATGAAAGGATCGATAAGAGGTGTCTAGAGGGGGGTGATTAGACCCTCAACAAGTAAAGGTAGCAATTTTTTAGTTTTTCAAGTTGAGGTTGGAAATTAGCACAATTTCAAACATCCACAAAGCTATTAAAGCAAGCATGCAAAGAGTATATGAGGAGCGGAAAGTAAAGCATGCAACTTGCAAGAAAGTAAAGGGATGGGATTGGTGTGTGCAAACGCAATCGGAGAGACGGAGATTTTTGGCGTGGTTCCGATAGGTGGTGCTATCGTACATCCACGTTGGTGGAGACTTCAACCCATGAAGGGTAACGGTTGCGCGAGTCCATGGAGGGCTCCACCCATGAAGGATCCATGAAGAAGCAACCTTGTTTATCCCACCATGGCCATCGCCCATAAAGGACTTGCCTCAGTTGGGTAGATCTTCACGAAGTAGGTGATCTCCTTGCCCTTACAAACTCCTTGGTTCAACTCCACAATCTTTACGGAGGCTCCCAAGTGACACCTAACCAATCTAGAAGACACCACTCTCCAAAAGGCAATAGATGGTGTGTTGATGATGAACTCCTTGCTCTTGTGCTTCAAATGATAGTCTCCCCAACACTCAACTCTCTCTCACACATTTGGCTATGGTGGAAAGATGATTTGAGTGGAAAGCAACTTGGGGAAGGCTAGAGATCAAGATTCTTGTGGTTGGATTGGAATGTCTTGGTCTCAACACATGAGTAGGTGGTTCTCTCTCAGAAAATGAATGCTGGAAATGTAGGCACGTTCTGATGGCTCTCCTTACAAATGAAGAGTTGATGGAGGGGTATATATAGCCTCTACACAAAATCTAGCCATTACACACAGATTCCCAAACTCGGTGGGACCGAATGGTGAAACTCGGTCAGACCGAACTGGTTCGAAATGTGAACATTAGAGTTTTTAATGGGACCGACAAGGTCAACTCGGTGGGACCATGTGCTAGGGTTAGGGTAAAACCTCAACTCGGTTTGACCAATTACACAAACTTGGTGAGGCCGATTTTTATAATAAGCAAATAGAGAGTTGGTCAAGCAAACTCGGTGGGACCGATTGCATATCTCGGTGGGACCGAAATTATTGCAATAGGCAACAGAGAGTTTGTAAGCCCATCTCGGTGAGACCTAACTAATTAGGGTTTTTGGCAGTGGCTATGTCAAATCAACTCGGTGGCACCGGATAGATCAAATTGGTGGGGCCGAGTTTGACTTTAGGTTTAGGACATATGTGGATATGAGAAAGTGGTTGAGGGCTTTGGAGCATATCACTAAGCACTTTGAGCAAGCAAGCCATTAAGCAACACCTCATCCCCATTTAATAGTATTGACTTTCCTATGGACTCAGTGTGATCTTGGATCACTAAAATGAAAATGTAGAGTCTTGAGCTTTTGCCAATGTTTGTCCTTAGCATCTTGAAGGGGTTCCACATCCTCTTGTCCATGCCACTCCAATGTTAAACTTATCAGAAATATACTAGATGAAAATATTAGTCCAACAAGAGATATGATGACATTAATTACCAAAATCATCCAGGGAGCACTTGTGCTTTCAGTCTCCCCCTTTTTGGTAATTGATGACAACATACATCAAAGCTTTAGATAAGGATATAAGGAAATAACAAGTAAAGCTTTGGAAAGACATGCAACATGCATTAGCTCCCCCTACATGTATGCAATCATGTGATTATGGAATATGAAAGCATGAGAAGGCATAAGCATGACAGAGCAAGCAATGAGTTACATGTATCTTGGTTATATGCATCAGAGCAAATGGTGTGGATACTGGAAAGATACCTTCTTGTTCATGAGTCTCTCTTGCAAACAATATATACCACAGAAAGAGATCTTCATGCACATGAGTGTGATGCATATACTTCCCTTGTGGTATTGAATTAGCTTTGGAAGAGATGAACCTGAGTAAACAAGGTTAGACAACACAAGAACATCTACTAGACAGAGCAAGAATGAGAGACCACAAGAGTACCAAGACTGGGATGACATGTAGAGAGTGAGCACTTAGTACTCTAGTTGGTTATAGAAATGTCCCCAATAATAAAGATATGCAATGAATTCAAAAGATTTTCTTCCCTTAGGTGTCTTTCTCCCCCTAAATCTGACATTGGATAATGGGAGAAGATAGTTAAAGAAAATCAGAGCAAACAAGAAAATCAAAGCAAAATGATCATGACACATACTATCATGTATTTCCCCTCTTGAAGACATGAGACAACTTTCCTCTTAAGAATAAGAAGCATCAGGAGAAGCTTTAGGTGTGCATTCTCTCTTATGTGATAAGCTTTGATGTGCTTTCTCTCCCCCTTTGACATCAATTTCCAAGAAGGGATCTTCCGGAGCATGAGTCAAGTAGGTTTGGTCCTCGAGTCACATTACAAAGCAACATGTAATATAGGATGCTGGTAGAGGACAAGTATCATTGAGTGGAGCTGGAACAAATATGCAGGATGCAAATGGCAAAGTGTTTATCTCAGTGTTGAAATCGGTAACACCGAGTTGTTATCTTCGGTGGCACCGATGTGGTTCGGTTTAGCCGAAAGAAACAAACTGGTGAGGCCGAGTTCAACACAGAGAGAAAACAATTGTCACCTCAGCTCACTTAGGCAAATAAGATCTCACAAGGATTTGGAAGGAATTGGATGTAGGGAATGCATAACATAATCAGAGAAAAGAAAAGAAATCTAGACGAAGGTTTTTTTGAAAGGGGAACAATCATGCAAGAGACAAATGCAAGAACATAGAGAAACAATAGAGAACTTCATCTAGAATTGGCCGGTGACATGGTCACCTATGTTAGAGTATATTGACTTAGGAGTCAAGTGAAGACACTTGATCATAGGTCATACTCATCGTTTAAGCCCAAAATGGGGTTACCATTTTTTGTTTAAGCATTTTGATGTATTCACACCTTGTTGAGTTGCTTTGACCCATGTCTTGGGGTAAAGCTTCCCTAAGATGGAATGACATACCTAGGTGGTGGTGATCTTGATCATGTAGTTGAACTTGTGTGGGATGCTCAAGGTTGATGTAGTTCATCAAGAGTTGGGAGCACCACTTGCAATTTTGAGTTCATCTACCTACATGGGTTAGTCTTGCAAGGAAGAGCACTTAAGTATCCAAAATGACAATCATGAAATTTGATATGAAGAAGTTGTCAAAGGATATATGGAAATGTTTGTGCTTCCTTGTCTTCAACCACCATTTTGTAGAGACTTGAAGATGTAGAGATTGCTTAGAATGTGATTGAGTTGCAATCTCATAGAGTTTGGCTTCTCCAAGTACCTAGAAGGGTTGGATGACATGCAAGAGTAGAAGTGTATCAAAGACATATGATCACCATCATAACAGAAATATCAAGGATTAGTCATAGAAAGGCTCATGCCTTGCATGCATCCACATGGAGTTTCTACTCCAAGTTTGAGGCATCAATGATGTTCAATTAACCTCTCAAACGGAAAAACACTTTCTCATCAAGCGGTTTGGTGAATATATCCGCCAATTGCTTATTGGTACAAACATGCTTAAGTTTGATATCTCCCTTAGCAACATGATCTCAAATGAAATGATGACGAACTTCAATATGCTTAGTTCGAGAATGTTGCACGGGATTATGAGAAATCTTAATAGCACTTTCATTGTCGCAAAGTAATGGAACATGTTTCACATAAATCCCATAATCTTTAAGAGTTTGGGTCATCCAAAGTAATTGAGCACAACATGAACCGGTGGCAATGTATTCCGCTTCGGCGGTGGATAAGGATACCGAGTTTTGTTTCTTGGAGGACCAAGACACAAGAGATCTACCAAGAAATTGACAAGTACCCAAAATGGACTTTCTATCAACCATGTCACCAGCATAGTCCGAATTGGAGTAGCCAACAAGATCAAAAGAAGACCTCTTAGGATACCAAATTCCAAAATTTGGTGTATGAATTAAGTATCTCACTATCCTTTTCACAGCCTTAAGATGACATTCTTTGGGGGCAGCTTGATATCATGCACACACACACACACACTTACCATAATATCGGGACGGGAGGCACATAGATATAACAATGAACCAATCATAGCGCGGTAAACCTTTTGGTCAACCAGTTCGCCATCCTTTGTCAAGTCAAGATATCCACTAGTAGGCATGGGGGTACTCATACCTTTGCATTCTTTCATGTTGAACTTCTTTAATAAGTCCTTGTTGTACTTTGTTTGAGAGATAGAGGTTCCCTCCTTAGTTTGTTTGATTTGCAAACCAAGAAAGAACTTGAGTTCACTCATCATAGACATCTCAAACTTCTCCGACATTACTTTCCAAACTTTTTCACTAAAATGAGGGTTAGTTGAACCAAATATGATATCATCAACACAAATTTGGCACACAAATAATTCTCCATTAACCCTTTTAGTAAGAGTGTAGAATCAATTTTACCAATTTCAAAGTCTTTTTAATAAGAAATTTAGTCAAGCATTTATACCACGCTCTAGGAGCTTGTTTAAGACCATAAAGAGCTTTGTGAAGTTTGTAAACATGGTCGGGTTTCTTAGGATTAACAAAGCCGGGAGGTTGTTTAACATAAACTTCCTCCTCAATTTCACCATTAAGAAAAGCACTTTTGATGTCCATTTGATATAAGGTGATGTCATGATGATTGGCATAAGCAAGTAAGATGCGAATGGACTCAAGTCGAGCAACGGGGGCGTATGTCTCACCATAGTCCATACCTTCGACTTGAGTGTATCCTTGAGTAATGAGACGAGCCTTGTTGTGTACAACTTTTCCATCTTCATCTTGCTTGTTCCGAAACACCCATTTGGTTCCAATGACATTGTGCTTCTCATTGGGCTTTTCAACCAACGTCCACAGTTGTTCCTCTCAAAGTTGTGTAGCTCTTCATGCATGGCATTTATCCAATCCGAATCTTCCAATGCTTCTACAACCTTCATAGGTTCAATGCTAGAAATGAATGAGTAATGTTCACAAAATTTAGCCAAACGAGTTTTAGAGCGAGTAATTCTCCCGGTTTGAATATCATCAAAGTATTGTTCAAGGGGATGATCTCTTGAGACTCTTGCTCGGACTCGTTAGAGCTTTTGTTTGGGTCGGGGTGGAATATCCTCTTCATTGTCTTGTTCTTCCTCTTGTCTTTCTTCGTTGTTGTTTGCATTGTTGTTCGCCTGTAGAGGAGAGGAGGAGGTCGTCGAGGTTCATCTTGTTGTACATCCTCATTTTCATCATCTTGATGTGTCCCACTCGTGGATGCCTCCAAGTCAACTTGTGGTTCACCTTGTCGTGAAGTTGAGGCTTCTACTTGGACGGACGAGGTACTCTCCTTTAACTCCATTAGGCAAATCTTGCAAATAGACAAGTCTTGGATTGCTTCCGAAGGATCTTTGTCACCTACATCAATTGGCAATTGCTCTACTTGTGAGTCATCAGATTCATCAAACTTCACATCTACCGTCTCTTCAACCTTTCGGGTGAAGTTGTTGTAGACACGGTAAGTGTGAGAGTTTGAGCCATAACCAAGTAGGAAACCTTCATGAGATTTAGGAGCAAATTTCGAATGATGATGCTTATCAAGAATGTAGCACTTTGAGCCGAATACCCGAAAGTATCCAATTTGGGGTTTGTTACCGGTGAGAAGCTCGTATGTCGTCTTGCCGAGTAGCTTCTGAATATATAGACGATTCGTTGCATGACAAGGTGTCTCAACCGCTTCCGCCCAAAACTGTTTTGGCGTCTTGTACTCATCAAGCATCGTTATCTCCATTTTGATGAGAGTCTGGTTCTTACTCTCAACAACTCCATTTTGTTTAGGCGTGTACGTAGCCAAAAACTCATGTAAAATCCCTTCTTCATCAAGAAAGGTGTCCACATTGGCATTCTTGAACTCCGTTCTGTTGTCGCTGTGAACCTTCTTGATCTTCACTTCAAATTGATTTTGGGCATTCCTAGCGAAGTTTTTGAAGATCTTTTGGACCTGTGATTTATCATCAAGAAAGAACACCCACGTTAATCTTGAAAAAATATCAACAATTACCTATCCAAATGAGTTACCACCAAGACTCTTGTAGGCATTGGGACCAAAAAGATCCATGTGAAGTAGCTCAAGTGATCTTCTCGTGGTCATGATGTTCTTCACGGGATGACTTCCTCCAACAATTTTCCTCCTTGGCAAGCACTGCAAAGTCTATCCTTGTCAAATAAAACATCTTTAACACCAAGTATATGGTCACCATTAATAAGCTTGTCAAGATTTCGCATGCCCAAATGACCTAACCGTCTATGCCACAACCAGCCTTTTAGAGGATTTAGCAATTAAGCAAGTTCTAGGTTGAGCCTTTTTAGTGAAATCAAAAATGTGTAGATCACCTCTACATATACCGGTAAATACCATTTTATGATTATCTCTTCAAAACACTTGGAAATCTATTTCAGTAAATAGGACGTTGAATCCAAAGTCAGCTAGTCTAGATACAGAAAGTAAATTATAGCCAAGAGATTCAATGAGCATAACATTTTGTATGGAGCTATCATGTGAGATGGCCACCTTACCAAGGCCAACCACCTTACCCTTTGAGTTATCACCAAAGGTTACATACTTTCGAGGGCCTTCGTTTTCAGCAAGCTCACGAAACATATCCTTGTCTCCGATCATGTGATCGGTACATCCACTATCAATAACCCATTCCTTTCCTCGAGACATGTAGCCACGAAGATTAGCCATAAGACCAAAGTGTCTCATAGACTCACTGAGATCATAGTCACTATCATCATCCTCATCATAGTATCCATGTTCGACATCACCTTGCAAATGATCATTTCCTAGAGAGAGTGATTCATTAGATATATGATTTTGACAATGTTCATCTCTATGAATTCTAATGGCTTCGTAAATGATATTTGCTAATGATTCCAACATCTCCTTTGGTACGCATAAGGTCACGAAGCTCAAATAAACAATCTCCAAACTTAGGATCATTGGGATTCATCTTATTCAAAGCAATAGACTTATGAAGAATCTCATCTAAGTGTTTCAAGGAATAGTCCGGAAATTGTTCCTCAAGGAATCTCCCTATAGTATAAGCACAATCAAGAGTTGGCAAGGGACCAATCAAGTTTCTAGGCAAACCTCTAGTGATAAGATTGATAGTTCTAAGATTGTGAATCATATCAAGAGACTCGTTAGGGGTAGGGTGCAAGGGGTCAACAAGGGGTTCACAAGGAGTAGTAATGTACTTGTTCAAGTGATATTCATAAAAACTTCCAAGCATCTCATTTTTCCACTCACTATAGAACTCTCCATCAAGCATAGGTACTCTATGTCTAATACTCCCCAACTTAGACTCATCCATCTTCCTCCAATGGTGATTCAACCAAACCAATGGAGACCAATGCTCTGATACTAATTGAAAGGATCAAGAAGAGGTGTCTAGAGGGGGGTGATTAGACACTAAACAAGTAAAGGTAGCAGTTTTTAAGTTTTTCAAGTTCAGGTTGGAAACTAGCACAATTTCAAACATCCACAAAGCTATTCAAGCAAGCATGCAGAGAGTATATGAGCAGCGGAAAGTAAAGCATGCAACTTGCAAGAAAGTAAAGGATGGGATTGGAGTGTGTAAACGCAATTGGAGACACGGAGATTTTTGGAGTGGTTCCGATAGGTGGTGCTATCGTACATCCACATTAGTGGAGACTTCAACCCACGAAGGGTAACGGTTGCGTGAGTCCACGGAGGGCTCCACCCATGAAGGGTCCACGAAGAGGAAACCTTGTCTATCCCATCATGGCCATCGCCCACGAAGGAATTGCCTCACTTGGGTAGATCTTCACAAAGTAGGCGATCTCCATGCCCTTACAAACTCCTTGGTTCAACTCCACAATCTTGATGGAGGCTCCCAAGTGACACCTAACCAATCTAGGAGACACCACTCTCCAAAAGGTAATAGATGGTGTGTTGATGATGAACTCCTGGCTCTTGTGCTTCAAATGATAGTCTCCCCAACACTCAACTCTCTCTCATAGATTTGGCTATGGTGGAACAATGATTTGAGTGGAAAGCAACTTGGGGAAGGCTAGAGATCAAGATTCATGTGGTTGGAATTGAATGCCGTGGTCTCAACACATGAGTAGGTGGTTCTCTCTCAGAAAATGAATGTTGGAAGTGTAGGCACATTCCGATGGCTCTCCTCACAAATGAAGAGTGGGTGGAGGGGTATATATACCCTCCACACAAAATCTAGCTGTTACACACAGATTCCCAAACTCTATGGGACCAAATGGTGAAACTCGATCAGACTGATCTGGTTCAAAATGTGAATGTTGGAGTTTTTGGTGGGACCGACAAGGTCAACTCGGTGCAACCGATGTGCTAGGGTTAGGGTAAAACCTCAACTCGGTTTAACCGATTACACAAACTCGGTGAGACCAATTTTGGTGATAAGCAAACAGAGAGTTGGTAAAGCAAACTTGGTGGGACTGATTGCATATCTCGGTGGGATCGAAATTATTGCAACAGGCAACACAGAGTTTGCAAGACCATCTCGGTGAGACCAAGATCCCATCAGTGAGATCGAACTGATTAGGGTTTCTGGCAGTGGCTATGTCAAATGAACTCGGTGGCGCCGGATAGATCAAATCGGTGGGGCCGAGTTTGACTTTAGATTTAGGACATATGTGGATATGAGAAAGTGGTTGAGGGCTTTGGAGCATATTGATACGTCTCCAATGTATCTATAATTTTTGATAGTTCCATGCTATTATATTATCTGTTTTAGATGTTTAATGGGCTTTAATAAGCTATTTAATATTATTTTTGGGACTAACCTATTAACCGAGGGCCCAGTGCCAGTTTCTATTTTTTGCCTATTTTATAGTTTTGCAGAAAAGGAATACCAAATAGAGTCCAAACGGAATGAAACCTTCGCGGTGATCTTTCTTGGACCGAAAGCAAACCAGAAAACTTGGAGATGAAGTCGGAGAGCCAACGAGGCGGCCATGAGGCAGGAGGGCGCGCCCCCACCCCCATGGGCCGCTCATAGCTCCCCTGACCTAGATCCTTTGCCTATATATTCTCTTATACCCTAAAAACATTAGGGGGCCACAAAACCACTTTTCCACCGCCGCAACCTTTTGTACCCGTGAGATCCCATCTTGGGGCCTTTTCTAGCGATCTGTTGAAGGGGGATTCGATCACAGAGGGCTTCTACATCAACACCATTACCTCACTGATGAAGCGTGAGTAGTTTACCACAGACCTTCGGGTCCTAGTTGTTAGCTAGATGGCTTCTTCTCTCTCTTTGATTCTCAATACAAAGTTCTCCTCGATGTTCTTGGAGATCTATTCGATGTAATATTCTTTTGCGGTGTGCTTGCCAAGATCCGATGAATTGTGGATTTATGAACAAGATTATCTATGAATATTATCTGGTTCTTCTCTGAATTCTTATATGCATGATTTGATATCTTTGCAAGTCTCTTCGAATTGTCGGTTTAGTTTGGCCTACTAGATTGATCTTTCTTGCAATAAGAGAAGTAATTAGCTTTGGGTTCAATCTTGTGGTGTCCTTTCCCAGTGACAGTAGGGGAAGCAAGGCACGTATTGTATTGTTGCCATCGAGGATAACAAGATGGGGTTTTCATCATATTGCTTGAGTTAATTCCTCTACATCATGTCATCTTGCGTAATGCGTTACTCCATTCTTTATGAACCTAATACTCTAGATGCATGCTGGATAGCGGTCGATGTGTGGATTAATAGCAGTAGATGCAGGCAGGAGTCGATCTACTTGACACGGACGTGATGCCTATGTTCATGATCATTGCCTTAGATATCATCATAATTATGCTCTTTTCTATCAATTGCTCAGCAGTGATTTGTTCACCCACCGTAATATATGCTATCCCGAGAGAAGCCACTAGTGAAACCTATGGCCCCCGGGTCTCTTTTCCATTATGTTGAATCTCGTTTATATCCTGCTAGTTTCCGACCTACTATTTTGCAATCTTTACTTTCCAATCTATAAACCAAAAATACCAAAAATATTTACTTTACCATTTATCTATCTCTATCAGATCTCACTTTTGCGAGTGACCGTGAAGGGATTGACAACCCCTTTATCGCGTTGGTTGCAAGTTCTTGATTGTTTGTGCAGGTATTTGATGACTTGTGCATCGTCTCCTACTGGATTGATACCTTGGTTTCAAAACTGAGGGAAATACTTATGCTACTTTGCTGCATCACCCTTTCCTCTTCAAGGGAAAACCAACGCAAGCTCAAGAGGTAGCAAGAAGGATTTCTGGCGCTGTTGCCGGGGAGATCTATGCCAAGTCAAGCCATACCAAGTACCCATCATAAACTCTTCTCCCTTGCATTACATTATTCGTTGTTCGCCTCTCATTTACCTCTCCCCCACTTCTTAAACAATTTTTGAAAACCTTTGCCTTTTTCTTCGCCCCTCTTCCATTTATCTCTTTTCGCTTGCTTCTTGTGTCCTCATTTATTAGTTTAGTTTGTTGTCGTCATGTCTAAAACTGGGGAGGTTATCATTGAAAATCTTGAAGAAGCACTTGAGTCTTGTTCTTTGAATCATGAAACTGAAACTCCACCTAATTACAAAACAAAAATCTTTTGTGTGGGGGACGGTAATATTATTGGAAAAAGTATTATCCAAGAATTCTTTGATTGCATAGGATCCATGCCTATTAATAAAAAGTCTATTCTTCTTGAGGCCAATTGTTATGCTTATGCCATTGTTATGCTTGTTGAGAAATTAGAAAGAAAATTTGTGCATATCCATCCTGCTTTGCAAAACGTGTTTTATGAACTTCCCAATATCAATCACCCTATAGCTAAAAAGATTGCCACTATTATCCTTATGTGCAAATTCAATTTTATAATACAAGAAGCTAGGGATATTTTTGCTTTCTATAAAAAAGATGTTAAACACCCTCTAATTATAGATATTTTGTACGATAAAGAAACCATGCGTAGTTTCGAAGCTAGAGATTATCAATCTTATAGTGAAAATCTTAGGAAGAGAGTTCCCCATTCTGAAATATCTCAATATTTTTACCTTGAGGCTTTTGTGGAGTTTGACTAGATTACTAGAGGAATTTATGTATGATTCAATAGGGATTGGTTGAACAAAATGATGAAGGAACCCGTTAGAAATGAACTACGCATTTTATATGATGATATATATGGTGATGATCCCGACTATGGGTTTATGAATGTTAAAATTACAAATCAAAGAACTTTCCATGATTTAAATTATTATTCTAAAAGGGAAATAAGGGAAAGAATAGATTTGTTAAGACGAGTTTTGGAGGATTTGATGAGGAAAGAATTGCATGCCAAAGATGGCAATACCTAGATCTATTCTTGTTTTTATGCCTAGCTAGGGGCGTTAAACGATAGCGCTTGTTGGGAGGCAACCCAACTTTATTTTTGTTCTTTACTTTTTAATCATGTTTAGTAATAAATAATTCATCTAGCCTCTGGTTAGATGTGTTCTTAAGTTTTAATTAGTCTTTCTGCCAAGTAGAACCTTTGGGGAGACTTGGGTAAAAGTTATTGCGATCTTGCTGTAAAAAACAGACACTTTGCACTCACGAGATTAGCTGTAATTTTTTATAGAAGAGTGATTTTAGGTTGATTCTTTTTGCAGATGATTAATAGAAAAATTCCTCACGTCCAACAATTTATTTCAGAATTTTTGTAGTTACATAAGTATTCGAAAGTTACATATTACTACAGACTGTTCTGTTTTTGACAGATTCTGTTTTTCGCGTGTTGTTTGCTTATTTTGATGAATCTATGAGTAGTATCGTGAGTATGAACCATAGAGAAGTTGGAATACAGTAGGTTTTACACCACTATAAATAAAGAATGAGTTCACAACAGTACCTTAAAGTGGTGATTTATTTTTTTATACTAACGAAGCTCATGAGATTTTCTGTTGAAGTTTTGTGCTGTGAAGTTTTCAAGTTTTGGGTAAGGATTTGATGGACTTTGGAATAAGGAGTGGCAAGAGCCTAAGCTTGGGGATGCCCAAGGCACCCCAAGGTAAAATTTAAGGACAACCAAAAGCCTAAGCTTGGGGATGCCCCAGAAGGCATCCCCTCTTTTCTCTTTGTTTACCGGTAACTTTACTTGAGGCTATATTTTTATTCACCACAAGATATGTGTTTTGCTTGGAGCATCTTGTATGATTTGAGTCTTTTATTTTTAGTTTACCACAATCATATTTTCTGTACACACCTTTTTGTAGAGACACGCATGAATTGTGATTTGTTAGAATACTCTATGTGCTTCACTTATATCTTTTGAGCTAGACAATATTGCTCTAGTGCTTCACTTATATGTTTTTAGAGCACGGCGGTGGTTTTATTTTTTAAAAATTGTTGAACTCTCATGCTTCCCTTATATTATTTTGAGAGTCTTTTAGAATAGCGTGGTAATTTGCTTTGGTAATAAAATTAGTCCTAATATGATGGGCATCCAAGATGGGTATAATAAAAACTTTCATAAGAAGTGCATTGAATATTATGAGAAGTTTGATTCTTTATGATTGTTTTGAGATATGAAGATGGTGATATTAGAGTCATGCTAGTAGATTAGTTGTGAATTTGAGAGATACTTGTGTTAAAGTTTGTGATTCCCGTAGCATGCACGTATGGTGAAACGTTATGTGATGAAGTTGGAGCATGATTTATTTATTGATTGTCTTCCTTATGAGTGGCGGTCGGGGACGAGCGATTGTATTTTCCTACCAATCTATCCCCCTAGGAGCATGTGTGTAGTACTTTGTTTCGATAACTAATAGATTTTTGCAATAAGTATGTGAGTTCTTTATGACTAATGTTGAGTCCATGGATTATACGCACTCTCACCCTTACACTATTGCTAGCCTCTCTTGTGTCACACAACTTTCGCCGATACCATACACCCACCATATACCTTCCTCAAAACAGCCACCATACATACCTATTACGGCATTTCCGTAGCCATTCTGAGATATATTTCCATGCAACTTTTCACCGTTCCATTTATTATGACACGCTCCATCATTGTAATATTGCTTTGCATGATCATGTAGTTGACACCATATTTGTGGCAAAGCCACCGTTCATAATACTTTCATACATGTCACTCTTGAATCCTTGCACATCCCGGTACACCGCCGGAGGCATTCACATAGAGTCATATTTTTTCCTAAGTATTGAGTTGTATTTCTTGAGTTGTAAGTAAATAAAAGTGTGATGATCGTCATTATTAGAGCATTGTCCCATGTGAGGAAAGGATGATGGAGACTATGATTCCCCCACAAGTCGGGATGAGACTCCGGACGAAAAATAAAAAATAAAAAAAGAGGCCATAAAAAAGAGAAGGCCCAAATAAAAAATGAGAGAAAAATAGAGAAGGGGCAATGTTACTATCCTTTTTCCACACTTGTGCTTCAAAGTAGCACCATGATCTTCCTGATAGAGAGTCTCCTATGTTGTCACTTTCATATACTAGTGGGAATTTTCATTATAGAACTTGGTTTGTGTATTCCAATGATGGGCTTCCTCAAAGTGCCCTAGGTCTTCGTGAGCAAGCAAGTTGTATGCACACCCACTTAGTTTCTTTTGAGATTTCATACACTTATAGCTCTAGTGCATCCGTTGCATGGAAATCCCTACTCACTCACATTGATATCTATTGATGGGCATCTCCATAGCCCGTTGATACGCCTAGTTGATGTGAGACTATCTTCTCCTTTTTGTCTTCTCCACAACCACCCTTCTATTCCACCTATAGTGCTATGTCATTGGCTCACGCTCATGTATTGCGTGAAGATTGAAAAAGTTTGAGAACATCAAAAGTATGAAACAATTGCTTGGCTTGTAATCCGGGTTGTGCATGATTTAAATATTTTGTGTGATGAAGATAGAGCATAGCCAGACTATATGATTTTGTAGGGATAGCTTTCTTTGGCCATGTTATTTTCAGAAGACATGATTGCTTTGTTAGTATGCTTGAAGTATTATTGTTTTTATGTCGATATTAAACTTTTGTCTTGAACCTTTCGGATCTGAAAATTCATGCCACAATAAAGAAAATTACATGAATAAATATGTTAGGTAGCATTCCACATCAAAAATTCTGTTTTTATCATTTACCTACTCGAGGACGAGCAGGAATTAAGCTTGGGGATGCTTGATACGTCTCCAACGTATCTATAATTTTTTATTGTTCCATGCTATTATATTATCTGTTTTGGATGTTTAATGGGCTTTAATAAGCTATTTTATATTATTTTTGGGACTAACCTATTAACCGAGGGCCCAGTGCCAGTTTCTGTTTTTTGCCTATTTTAGAGTTTTGCAGAAAAGGAATACCAAATGGAGTCCCAACGGAATGAAACCTTCGCGATGATCTTTCTTCGACCGAAAGAAAACCAGAAGACTTGGAGATGAAGTAGGAGAGGCAACGAGGCGGCCACAAGGTAGGAGGGCGTGCCCCCCACCCTCATGGGCCCCTCGTAGCTCCCCTGCCCTAGTTCCTTCACCTATATATACTCTTATACCCTAAAAACATCAGGGGGAGCCATGAAACCACTTTTCCACCGCCGCAACCTTCTGTGCCCATGTGATCCCATCTTGGGGCCTTTTCCGGCGATATGCCAGAGGAGGATTCGAGGGAGGGCTTCTACATCAACACCATTACCTCTCCGATGAAGCATGAGTAGTTTACCATAGACCTTCGGGTCCATAGTTATTAGCTAGATGGCTTCTTCTCTCTCTTTGATTCTCAATACAAAGTTATCCTCGATGTTATTGGAGATCTATTCGATGTAATATTCTTTTGCGGTGTGTTTACCGAGATCTGATGAATTGTGGATTTATGAACAAGATTATCTATGAATATTATTTGGTTCTTCTATGAATTCTTATGCATGATTTGATATCTTTGCAAGTCTCTTCGAATTATCGATTTAGTTTAGCCTACTAGATTTATCTTTTTGCAATGGGTGAAGTGCTTAGCTTTGGGTTCAATCTTGCAATGTCCTTTCCCAGTGACAGTAGGGGCAGCAAGGCACGTATTGTATTGTAGCCATCAAGGATAACAAGATGGGGTTTTCATCATATTGCTTGAGTTAATTCCTCTACATCATGTCATCTTGCTTAATGCGTTACTCCGTTCTTTATGAACTTAATACTCTAGATGCATGCTGGATAGCGGTCGATGTGTGGAGTAATAGTAGTAGATGCAGGCAGGAGTAGGTCTACTTGACACGGACGTGATGCCTATGTTCATGATCATTGCCTTAGATGTCATCATAATTATGCGCTTTTCAATCAATTGCTCGACAGTAATTTGTTCATCCACCATATATGCTATCTCGAGAGAAGCCACTAGTGAAACATATGGCCCCCGGGTCTCTTTTCCATTATATTGAATCTCGTTTACATCTTGCTAGTTTCCGATCTACTATTCAGCATTCTTTACTTTCCAATCTATAAACCAAAAATACCAAAAATATTCACTTTACCGTTTATCTATCTCTACCAGATCTCACTTTTGCGAGTGACCGTGAAGGGATTGAGAACCCCTTTATCGCATTAGTTGCAAGTTCTTGATTGTTTGTGCAGGTATTCGGTGACTTGTGCGTCATCTCCTACTGGACTGATACCTTGGTTCTCAAAACTGAGGGAAATACTTATGCTACTTTGATGCATCACCCTTTCCTCTTCAAGGGAAAACCAACGCAAGCTCAAGAGGTAGCACATATCACTAAGCACTTTGAGCAAGCAAGCCATTAAGCAACACCTCATCCCCTTTTAATTGTATTGTCTTTCCTATGGACTCAATGTGATCTTCGGTCACTAAAATGAAAATGTAGAGTCTTGAGCTTTTGCCAATGTTTGTCCTTAGCATCTTGAAGGGGTTTCACATCCTCTTGTCCATGCCACTCCAATGTTGAACTTATCTGAAATATACTAGATGAAAATATTAGTCCAACAAGAGATATGTTGACATTAATTACCAAAATCACCCAGGGAGCACTTGTGCTTTCAGATTATCGTTCGCAACAAGGCTCGTTTGGTGGCACAAGGCTACTTCCAAGTCAAGGGTATCGACTACGGTGAAACCTTTGCTCCCATTGCCCGCCTTGAATCTATTCGTTTGTTGATTGCTTATGCTTCTCATCATAACTTCAAGTTGCAACAAATGGATGTGAAGAGTGCTTTTCTTAATGGTTCTATTAATGAGTTGGTGTATGTCAAACAACCCCTGGGGTTTGAGGATCCCAAGTTCCCCAATCATGTGTACCAACTCGATAAGGCACTCTATGGCCTTAAACAAGCCCCACGTGCATGGTATGAGCACCTTACCGAGTTGTTGCAAGATCGTGGATTTGAAATTGGGAAAATTGACCCCCACCCTTTTTACCAAGAAGGTCAAAGGGGAGTTGTTTTTATGCCAACTATATGTTTATGATATTATATTTGGTTCTCCTAACAAAGCTTTCAATGAGGAGTTTGCTGCACTAATGACCTCAAAGTTCAAGATGTCCATGATGGGAGTGTTGAAGTTCTTTCTTGGGTTTGAAATCAAACAAAGAATAGAAGGAACCTTCATCAACCAAGCCAAATACACTCAAGACATGCTCAAGAGATTCAAGCTAAGTGATGTCAAGCCAGACTCTACTCCAATGTCCGTCAAATGCCAACTTGATATTGATCCCAATGGTAAAGCGGTGGATCAAAAGGTATATCGTTCTATGATTGGCTCCTTGCTTTACCTTTGTGCATCTAGACCGGATATCATGTTGAGTGTGGCAATTTGTGCACGGTTTCAAGCCTCACCTAAGGAAAGCCACTATGTGGCGGTCAAGTGAATCTTTTGATATTTGGCTCATACTCCAAACTTTGGCTTATGGTACCCTAGAGGAGCAAACTTCAACCTTGTGGGATTTTTGGACTCGGATTGGGCGGGAGACAAAGTGGATAGGAAGTCAACTACCGAAGGGTGCCAATTTCTTGGTTGCTCTTTGGTGAGTTGGTCTTCTACGAAGCAAAGTTGTGTGTCTCTCTCCTCCACCAAAGCAAAGTATGTGGCCGCTGGTAGTTCTTGTGCTCAACTTCTATGGATGAGGAAAACTTTAAAGGATTACAGTGTCATTTGTGACAAAGTGCATCTTTGGTGTGACAATGGAAGTGCCATCAAGATCTCTCTCAACCCGGTACAAGACTTCAAGACAAAGCATACTGAGATTCGGTATCACTTCATCTGGGATCATATTAGGCGAGGAGAGATTGAGCTCAACTATGTCAACACTCATGATACCTTGCAGATATTTTCACGAAGTCGTTGGATGAAGCAAGATTTTGCGAGTTAAGGCATGAGCTAAATATCATCGTTTTGAGCAATGTGGCTTGAACATTTGCACACCCCACCACACTCATCATGTTGTCTTGTTTAGATGTAGGCATGGACATAGGGGGAGTATTGTTCTCTCAATGAACTCTCCCTCCCCCCATTATGCATAAATTGATCAACTCTTTCACATTCGCCATTGTTGATGGTACTTGTGCTTCAAAGACGAGTTTTGGTCATGTGCCCAAGGTTAAAATCTTCACGGTACCATACCAATTGACTCAAACATAGGTGGCCTCGGCCACCACCCACCTTTGAGAGGTGCTTGTTCGAGTAGTTTCCTTAGGGTGTTGTTTTTGCTTTGAGTTACTCAGTTGCTCTTGGTTTATTGGTTTTTCGAACTTGGAGTATCTCTTCCATGTGTTGTCCTTTTTGAATCTCCATCCTAAGCCTATCTGCTTCAACCACCGTAGTCGTGCGTAAGCCATTTTTCTTGTTCTAAGCTGTTTTGTCTCCCTACCGGCGGTACTACCGTTGTGAGGGAGCGGTACTACCGTTCTGTCCAGTGGTACTACCGCTCGAGCGGTACTACTAGGCCTCCTGCCCAGCTGTAGTATCGGGGCGGTACTACCGCTACCCCTAGCGGTACTACCACTTAGTGGGACGTTGTGGGGAGTAAGTATCGGGCAGGGGGGGTTCTAACTCCCCCATACCTTTCACTCTCCCTCCCCACGTTTCTCTCTCTTAGGCAACAAAGAACAGCCCCGGCTGCTGCTCCGGCTGGCTGATTCTGTGCCGTCTTCAATGATTCCGTCCGGTGGAATACTTCGCCACCTCCTCCTCTCGCCATGGAATCCGGTATAGCCCCCATTCGTTGCTCCTACGGTTCTATCCTTTGAATCTAGGTTTCTAGGGCAATGCTTGTGGTTTCTCGATTTTTTGCTAAATCGGGGCTTGAGTAGGACATTGAATGACTGCTAGATAGGAGGATTAAAGTTTTAGTTGAGCATTTTTGAATTTGTGACCTCTGGTACTACCGAATCTGGGGATTTCGTGCCTCCGTTCCCTGAGCGGTACTACCGCTCCAGTGCAGTGATACTACCACTCGGGCGATACTACCGCCCCAGTTCCGCGGTACTATCGCTCGAGTCCCCCAATTCCAAAATGCTCACCTAATCCTTCCATTCTCACTTTTGTTTCTTTGTGGCTTATGCATAGTTTGTATTCATGATTTCCCTTGCGGTTTTGTGTCTCTTTAGGTGGTAGTAGCTCCAAGGTTCATCACAAGAATGTGAATCCCCCATCCAAGTGTTGGGACACCTATCCTGCTAGAGTTGTGTATTCTGAAGATGAAGAAGAGGTTTCCCCCACACTGCCACCTGCTCATCGTCAGTCTGCCAGGAACAAGGGCAAATCCAATGTCAAGTCAACTGCTCGCAAGAAGAAGGAACCGGTCAAGACGGCTGCTGAATTGAAGCAAAATGAGTATTGGCAATACCGTGAGCAAAACCCCTACCTCCTTCCTCAGGATCCCTCTCTTGTTGGCTCACCATTCTAGCATAAGGACCAATCACTTGTGTACTTTGATCGGCTCAAGGCAAGGAAGAACCTATTTGTGAAGACCAAGTCAATCAACCTGTCACACATGGAGAAGTACCTAGCATACTTTGGAGAAGCTCGTGCCCTCTGTGAACAGCTCAACATCGTGCCCCTCATGACCTTCAACTATGATTTCGATGCAGAGTTGGTTGCATAGTTCTTTGCAACCATATGGTATGGCACAAACCCCGAGCGCACTTTGATCTGGATGACCAATGGCAGGCAGTTGTGCACCACTTGGGGTGCTTTTATGGAGCTTCTGGGATATCCTGATGAGGGGCTGAGGAAGCCTCTTGGCCTTCATCCTCACCATGAGGGGGGCCTACTCACAAGGATGAGTTGACGCCTCATATGATCATCACTAAGACAAAGAAAGGAGTCAAGAGGGAGCTGAAGTCATTCTTTGACATTATGCATTGCTTTTTCGGGCACACTCTCTTTCCTCGTATTGGCAACTTGGACATAGTGCATAGGCACCTTGTGGATATGCTACTGTTATGTCACTCTGAGAAGGGCACGGATGTGGTCTTGGATGTCCCTCATGTCATGTGGAAGGAGTTAGTGAATGCTACCTATGGAGATCATTGCCTGATTTTTTGCTCCCTTCATCTTCAAGTTGATTCGGACTACTTGAAGCTCCACTTTCCCTGGTGTGCCTCTTGAGACCGGACCCTTGACTTCTCATGATGTCCTCAACTTGCATCAGAAGGAGCTTTGGGCCTCTACTACTCGTCCTAAGGCGGCAGTTTCTTCTGCTTCTGGAGAGGATCAGAGTGATGATGGTGGTCTTGCTCCTGGCACGGAGCATTCCTCTGGTCAGTCAGGTTGGGCGGCTAAGCTCAAGCACAAGGTGAAGAAGCTCTTTTGCCTTTAGACCGATGTTCAGCACAAGATGTACTTGGCACATGTGGATGCCAAGAAGGCTCGTCGGGAGAGGAAGGCTATTATGAGGAAGCTTGAGATTCCAGTTCAGGATGGCTCGGAGGATTGTATCACTCCGGAGGACAAGTGGATTTCTTAGCACTCTCACTGGACGGACTCGTCTGAGTCCAATGCTACTACATCTGCTCCAGCTCAGGATCAGGAGATCGAGGAGGAGACCGGAGAGTCTGCGGAGGAGTCTGTTGATGGATCTGATTCTGAGGAGTTTGACGAGTCCATCGGAGCAGACTAGTGCCACTTGGAGTTGCGTTAGGTCACTCTTTGCCTCTTTTGGTGTCTCGATGACAAAGGGGGAGAGGTTTAGGACCGGGGATTTGTATTTTTGCAGGGTGTTGTTGAGTCACAAGCTTGGTTCTTGCTGCTTCTGTGTTTCTACTTGTGAACTCCTTTCCTTCGTTTGCTTTGGTTTGGTGTGAGACTCTATCATAAGGGTGTAAGACATATGATACCCCGGTTATCCTTTTATTGTCCCTATGTGCGTGATTTTATGCTCATTTGTTTTATTGGTTTCCATGCTTAAGTGTCTCTTATTGTTGCAAGGATTGCATGGTCTATAAAATATAGGGGGGGTGTTGATCCTAGTGTGTGTGTTGTGCAGTCCAAAGCACATCTATAGAATGCACGCATCTAGGGGGAGCATGTCTATATTTCATAGATTTTGGGTTTGCTTATGCTCATTTTATATCTCTATGTGCAAATCCCATATTGTCATCAATCCACCAAAAATGGGGAGATTGTAAGGGCATATTTGTCCCTAAGTGGTTTTGGCGATTGATGACAATGCCTTTGCGGACTAATCATGTGCTTTGAGCATTTCAGATATCTCATGTCTAGGCACTAGACGATTCGATGCCCCTCGGAGCCTATCAAAGACGGCGGTTCTCTACGTTTCTTTTCGGTGGATTTGAGTCGTAGGAAAGCCATACTATTAAGACGGGGTCCACTTCAGAAAGGTATGGGTGGAATCAACATGTACACAGACCCATATGCACGCACAGCTTCCTTTCCCTTCTCTGGAGCTTCTCCATGTTTTCTGTGGTGTTTCAGCATCTTGCTAGCGGTAGTACCGCTAGTGCCCATGGTAGTACCGCTTATGCAGTAGTACCGCTGGGTACTTTTGTGGCACTGCCGCTTAGGGTTTCCCCGAGCGTGCAACGTTCTATTGTCGGTCTGCAATTCACAGTAGTACGGCGGCAGTAGCGCGGTAGTACCGCTCCGGCGGTACTACAGCCCGTACTACCGTCTCCACAACCGCTTGCAGGGTCTTCCTCTGTGCAAGGTTTTGTTCCCACTTTGCGTTAAGTGGTAGTAGAGCAGCACTAGGACGATAGTACCTCTTCACACGGTACTGCCGCCCCTGGCACCCTCTATTGCCACTGCCTCTCCAGGTCTAAAAACCCTTGGCGGTAGTACCGCCAGGGTCAGCGGTAGTACCGCTCAGGCGGCACTACCGTAGGTACACTCTATGTGTTTTAGGCTTGTGCGGGGTAGTACCGCCTAAGCGGTGGTACCACTTAGCTGCGGGCACATGGCAGAAAACGGTTGGATTTTGTTCCCCTATATAAGTGGGGGGAAGAGGTCCACCCCCCAAGCTCCATTGCCTTTCAAAAGCTCATTCTTGCCGGATCTCTCTCCCTAGCCAATCAAACTTGTTGATTTTCTAGGGATTGGCTGAGAAGGCCCTGATCTACACTTCCACCAAGAGAAATTTGATTCCCCCCACTAATCCCTTGCGGAACTTTTTACACTTGGGTGTTTGAGCACCCTAGACGGGTGAGGTCACCTCGGAGCAATATTCCATTGTGGTGAAGCTCCGTGGTTTCATTGGGAGCCTCCAACTCGGTTGTGGAGAGAGCCCCAACCTTGTTTGTAAAGGTTCGGTCGCCGCCTTCAAGGGCACCAATAGTGGAATCACAGCGCCTCGCATTGTGTGAGGGCATGAGGAGAATACGGTGGACCTAGTGTCTTCTTGGGGAGCATTGTGCCTCCACACCGCTGCAACGGAGACGTACTTCCTCTCAAAGGGAAGGAACTTCGGTAACACATCCTCGTCTCCACCGGCTCCACTCTTGGTTATCTCTTACCTTTACTTGTGCAAGCATTTGTTGTGTTGTATTCCTTACTTGCTTGTGTGCTTGTTGTTGTTGCATCATATAGGTTGCTCACCTAGTTGCACATCTAGACAACCTATTTTGTTGCTAAGTTTAATTTGGTAAAGAAAAGATAAAAAATGTTAGTTGCCTATTCACCCCCCCCCCCTCTAGTCAACCATATCGAACTTTCATCTGCCGTCTTGCTCTGGGTGAAAACCTGATTTTCAGGATCAGGCGGTGGCGGCTATCCATGGTCATAACCTTCTGGGAGGCACCGCTTTGGAGTCCTGACTTCGTTGTTGTCCGGCTCACCTCTCTTTATGGAGTTCCCCGTCGGCTCCAAGCAGTCTTCCTCTGTAACACCCACGATGCGGCTATATCTCCCACGTGTCGAAGCACGACTTAGAGGCATAACCGCATTGTGGTTTTGTCGCAAGAAGGGTCACCTTCTCACAATCCCATGTAATGAACAAGAATGGGATAACGAGTTGGCTTACAATCGCCACTTCACACAAATACTTCAATAGATCATACATCATTCAGAGTACACACATAGTCCGACTACGGACGAAGCCAAAAGAAAAGAAGATAACCCAACTGCTAGATCCCCGATCGTCCCAACTGGGCTCCACTAGTGATCAACAAGAAACGAAACATAGCAACGACCAAGGTCTTCGTTGAGCTCCCACCTGAGCTCGGTTGCGTCACCTGCACTGGTATCATCGGCACCTGCAACTGTTGTGATAGTATCTGGTGAGTCACGAGGACTCAGCAATCTCAAAACACGCGAGATCAAGACTATTTAAGCTTATGGGTAGGAAGTGGTAATGAGGTAGAGTTGCAGCAAGCACTAAGAAAATATGGTGGCTAACATACGCAAATAAGAGCGAGAAGAGAAGCAATGGAACGGTCGACAAGCTAGAAGTGATCAAGAAGTGATCAAGAAGTAATCTTGAAACTACTTACGTCAAACATAACCCAAAACCGTGTTCACTTCTCGGACTCCGCCGAAAAGAGACCATCACGGCTACACACACGGTTGATGCGTTTTAATTAAGTTAAGTGTCAAGTTCTCTACAACCGGACATTAACAAATTCCCATCTGCCACATAACCGTGGGCACAGCTTTCGAAAGATAATACCCTGCAGGGGTGTCCCAACTTAGCCCATCACAAGCTCTCATGGTCAATGAAGGATATTCCTTCTCCGAGGAAGACCCGATCAGTCTCGGAATCCCGGTTTACAAGACATTTTGACAATGGTAAAACAAGACCAGCAAGACCACCCGCTGTGCCGACAAATCCCGATAGGAGCTCCACATATCTCGTTCTCAGGGCACACCAGATAAGCTAAGCATACAGGTACCAACATAACCCAAGTTGCCAAGGGACGGTCCCGCACGGTGCTCTAGTTTGGACCAACACTCGAAGGAGCACTGGCCCGGGGGGGGTAAATAAAGATGACCCTTGAGTCTGCAGAACCCAAGGGAAAAAGGCTTAGGTGGCAAATCTTAAAACCAAGGTTGGGCCTTGCTGGAGGAGTTTTATTCAAAGAGAACTATCAAGGGGGTCCCATAAATCACCCAACCGCGTAAGGAATGCAAAATCAAGGAACATAACACCGGTATGATGGAAACTAGGGCGGCAAGAGTGGAACAAAACACCAGGCATAAGGCCGAGCCTTCCACCCTTTACCAAGTATATAGATGCATTAATTAGATAAGAGATATTGTGATATCCCAACATAATCCTGTCCATCATGGAGCAATCTTCAACTTCACCTGCAACTAACAACGCTATAAGAGGGGCTGAGCAAAGCGGTATCATAGCCAAGCAACGGTTTGCTAGGAAGGGTGAAAAGGTTAGAGGCTGACATGGCAATTCGGGAGGCATGGTAAAGCAAGTGATAGGTAGCACAACATAGCCATAGAACGAAGCAACTAGCAAGCAAAGATACAAGTGCTATCGAGGGTAATGGTCATCTTGCCTGAGATCCCGCAAGGAAGAAGAACGAGTCCATGAAGAAGACAAACGGACGTAGTCGAATGAATCCTCACAACTCCGGAACGAAACCGAAGCTAACAAGAGAAGCAAACCGGAAAGAGGCAAACAACATGGTAAACACACAAGCATAAACATGGCATGATGCACAATCAATTATGATGCATGTCCGGTTTAATGAGGCATGGCATGACAAAGTGCACAAACAATACTACAAATTAAGTGGAGTTCAATATGCAATGAGTTGCATATTGACAAGACACCACATCGAGTTATTTAGTTCACTCTCGTTTAGGTACACAACAATATTAAATGTGGTTAAACATGGCAAGAGGTGAAGCATAATTAAACTAACTATTTTGGCAAGTTTAAATGAGGCCGGAAACACAAACAACAATTCCAGAAAATCCCCATGTTATTTAGCAATTTAAAGCAAACAACATTTTAACATTTTAAATGTTGTTATCATGATGCGGATGACATATGCAAGTTTTTTTGCATTTTTATGAAAATGTTGAAATCTAATATGATAGGGAGCATTTGGTCACCATGACGGAACAAAAGGGGTGCCACGGCAACGATAACGAAATTGGTGCCACGGCAACATTCTGATGATCCGACAACTCGTCGAGATGTTGGTGCAAAAGAAAGTGTGGACGTACGGAACATGCAAAAGAAGGTGGGGTGATCCCGGATACCGAGTTCCCATGTGTCGGTGGCATGGCAAAAGAGGGGCATCGCAAGGACAATTCGATCATGGTGCAAAACTCGAGCATCTCATACAACACACAAGCATTCGTTCACGGGCGTCGTCTCGGGGTTTATACCTTCGAAGCGTGCATTTCGGAGCGGGTCGAGTTCGACGAAGGAAGTAGTGGTACACAGGCCGTAGTGGAAGTTGTCGTTCTCGCGACGGTAGTGGAAGTAGTTGTACACGTTCGTTTCGGAGAGGTACTTGACGAATCCAACATCTTCGGGGCGACGGTAGTGGTACACGTGGTAGATGAACTTGGCGATCCGAAGGGGTACTTGGCGGGTTGTTGAGGTACACGTTCTTGGCGATCCCGTAGATGCGGTAGAGGTACTTGACGCGTCACCGTGTAGTTGAACTTGGCGGTCTTGAGGAACCATAGTGGTACTGGGCGAGATACACGGCCACGGTAGTCTTCGGACTTGGTTTTCCCATGCATGACTCCACGGGTCCTAGGGTAACTCAGCGATGGCCTTGGCAAAGAGGCGACAACATCAGTCGAAGGAAGCGACAGCGGCAGCTTGGCCCGAAGACGATGGGCGCTGGGGGCGTCGGCCCCTGGTTTAAAGCAAAGGCGAGGCACTGGCCTCGAGCGACGCTCATCAGCAAGAACAGTGACGGGGTCGCAACACCATGGGGATGGAGGTGCTCGTGAGCAGCTGATGAAGGAGGATGTCAGCGCAGGATATCGAGGCCATGGGGATGGCCGGTAGAAGGAGGCGCGGGCGAGGCGAATCAGGAGAGGAAGGTCGACCGGGAGGCACGATCCACGAGATGGACGGTGCTGGGCTGTAGGATCCGACCGAAGGCATGGCCGACGGCGCGGCTTGGAGCAGATCGGGCGCGGGCGCTTGGGGCGCGACGCAGCTGGATGGCGCGGGCGACAGAGGAGGAGGCCGCATGTGGCCGGGTGCGGAGGCGGTGGTGCTGGCCATGGTGCCAGTGCACAGGGATGGGCGCGGCTCCAAACAACGACGGGGCTCCGGCCTGGTTCTCTTCTCCGGTGAGGGCGGAGCGCGGGTCTCGCACTGGAGGCGCGCGGATGCGGGAGCGAGGGGAGGTCGAGGGCTGCGCGTGGGTGGCAGCGGAGGGGATCGAGGAGAAGGAGACGAGGGTCGAGAGGTGGAATCGATCGGGCTAGGGTTATAGGGATTAGATGGGCTGAGGATTAGGTGGGCTGAATCGGCCAATTGGGCTGCAAAGATGGCTGGGCCAGTCCGGTGGGGAGCAAAATGGCCAGGGGCCCACTCGGCTGGATTTAAAGAAAGAAAGGGGAATGATTTTCCTTTTCTATTTCCAGAAAATAAATAAGAGCAAAATATTTATTTGGAAGGCCAAATAAATACAAGTTGAGCTGAAAAATGGCATGGAGCTTAAATTGTAAGTGTGTTATGGTTTATTCCTAAAGAATGGAATATTTTATAATAGCTCCCTAATATTGGGAGGATATGTTATAAAGAGAAGTCACCCTTCCCTCGATTTAAATGGATCGAAGATCCATACAATTTATTTAGATGAGTTTTAAAAATTAATGATATGATGGCATGATGACATGATGCAATGCAAGAGATGGCATGATGAATGCACAAACAAAACAAATCACACGACAAAACTCAGAATAGCTGGAAGTCTTCTGGAGCGTCGGTCTCGGGGCATTACAACACTCCACCACTACAAGAGGATCTCGTCTCGAGATCTAGGATGGCACCGGAGAGAAAGGGAAGAGGAAGTGAAGAGGTAAAACTAAGTTGCTTCTTCGACAAAAGAGTGAAACCAAAGAACCTTGAAAGGCTGAAAAGTTGATAGAAAGAACACAACAGAGTTGAACACAATTGAGAGCACTATGGTAGAAAATAGAAACAAGGAACACCATGTGAACCTTGGAGGTTGCAAAGCTATGAATGATGAGTACAATGGACAAGAAGGAATTGGAACCACTCTGGTTGAAACGAGATAAACAAGGAACAAGGAAGATCAAATTCGGACAGTACTCCGGTTGAAAAGAGATGCTAGACTTGATAAGATGAAAAGAACATGAAGAGGTGACACAACACTTCGGTTAAATGGATAAGCACGAAAAGAACACGAACCTCAAAATTCGGACGATGAGTGAAAAGAGCAACATCACAATGCCTTCGGAAGAAATAATAGAAGATAGATCATTGGAATAACAGAATGGAGAAGAAAATGCCAACTTCTGCCACAAATGAGCTCGGAAAGCACCCTTCCAAGAAGGTTATAACGGAGTTGTTGGAAAACCAACAACGAAATGAATAAGCTTGTAGTGGGCTTATGGAATACTTCTCAAAATTGAGGTGAAATTCTGCCACTACGGAAACAAATAATATAATTGATAACACCGACGAGATGAAAAATTTCTTCCACCAAGATGATAAAGAGATAACTTGGATCATTGATAAACACCACAATAGCAACATTTCTTTGGGAAGGCTTTATGTGAAATATGACACAAGATAACTCCAACGAAGAGATTAATGCATTTAAAATACCTCATTCTTGACAACATGTGAATCGCGAAACATGAATGGAAATTGTCAAGAATGATATAACACCATTTCAAAAGATAAGGTAGAAAGTATAGCATTTGAATGTAAGATGAAGAATACTTGAACTCCTCAGGAAAAAAACATGTTTTGGGCACCATGTTTATTTTTGAGTATAGCTTGGCGGATCTTAGCTTCGAGAGAAATCTTGAAGAACAATTGAAGAATGAAAAGAATCCTTGACGAACCACCATGTCGAGCCTCCATGAAGAACTCCGGTAATAAAAGGATGATAAAGAGAAAGAGAAGTTGAAAACACAGGGTGAATCCTTGCGATGATTTAGATGGAGCTTCGCAACGAGATAATGCGGAAAACGTGGAACTCCGGAAAAGAAAAGATGAAGCATCTCGAACCGAGAAAAATGACATGATGAACAACTCTGAAAAGAAGAAACAAGATTACTTGGATGAAACAATAATAAGAATTACGTTATGCATATCCTTCACCAATTTAAATTGATGACAAGCAATGGATTTGGCATACTACTTATTCTCGTAGAAAGGATTAAGAGAGATATAACGTAAACTTGAGAAGGTTTTCAACGAACCGCCGGTAGGATTGGAAAGAACGAATGAATTGATATGATAACCTAGGAAGAGAACTCTTGAACGAGACACCGTAAGAATTGAAAATGAAAGTAGCGAAGGCACAATTCACGGGGAAGAATTGGAAAATGAATGAAGATACTTGAAATAATTTAGATACAAGAGAACAAAGAGATCATGAGCTGACTAGAGTAAACTTGAACGATGCACTGGTAAGATTTGGAGAACGAGAACTGAAAGCTGGAATGAATAATTCTGAGAAGATGGGCTCCGGAGAATCAAACTGAAGAGACTCCTGAATTGCTCTGGATGGGTATGGAATGAATTCTCACAATCGAAAGCAATTATGAGAGGAAGGCATCAAGCTAGAACCATGAATCTTGAAGAGAATGGAGCAAGATTTAAGAGAAATCCTTCTTCGGTCTTCAAAATCCGAAAATGACGATGAAAAACACCACCATGAATTGTTGAGATACTCTGGGAGAATGAAAAACAAAAAGGTTGAGCCAACAATGAAAAATAATAATTTTGAGATCGATCTTGGAGAAAGACATTTGACTGATGAAAATTCATTCTTACGTCAAACTTGGAAATGAATTTGAGAATCGATCTTGATAATTAGAAGAGTCGGGTAAGATCCTGGGAAAAGACCTGTGGGTTAGGGCCCACTCAAGAGAAACACCATTGAAATGATTACTTGAAAGGGAGATTGCAACGGTTAAATTAAATGGCTTGAATGAGATAACAACCTCGAAATAGCTAGAAAGGATTAAGAATAGAAACTTGAATCTTCTGAGATAATCTTAAGCACTCCGGAGAAGAAATAGAGGAAGGTGAGTAATTAAGAGGTGCACCAAACATGACAAAGAAATTGACACGAGGAAAGGAATATGATCAACACTGAAAGCTTGAATTGAATCCACCGAAGAAGAAAAGAGAACAAAGAATGATGAACTTGTAGCTTCCTTAGCATCTTCCTGAGAATCACCGGATAAGAACATTGACGGAAAAGAATGGAGAGACTTCTCATCAATAAAATGGATACCCGATTAACATATATGAGTCCTTGAAGAAAAGGGTGGGAGGGCGGGAAAACAAAGGCAACTTGGGGACGATGGAACAAACACTGTTGAGAAAACTTAGAATTGAACTTGTGGATGTTGAAAATGAGCGGATCCACTTGAAGAGAAGCACACCGGTTGGGAAAAGACTTAACATGATGACCTCGATGATCAAGAAGGATTAGTATTCACATAGCAATATGAGAACACCGTTTAGGAAAGGTATGGATTCAGCATTCAGACATCGAAGCAACTCGAATACCACAAATAAAACAAAACAAAGGATTTGGCTTGCAGAATAAGCCAGAACAAACATATGATAGAGATTCCATCCGAAGTTTTCATGGTGGGGCCCACACGGGCTCGATCGTACAACACCATCATGTACAAGGCAGTGCATATAACATACGAAGCGTCCCCGAACCAGCATAGCCAAGGGCTCTTTAAGACACAACGAGACCACTGTAAAAACGACCGTGGAACTAGACGTTGAACCCCAATCTCATATCATGCATCTGTCGAAAAGAAAAAAAAACTAGAGCTACTTGAATTCCCACCTATAAAACTCCCGAAACTTTCTGGTTATGCAATCTGGTGTTGGGGATACAGGGGAAGCAATATATATCTCACCCAAAACTAACAATTCCTACATCCAAGTTGTATCCATCCGTCAACACATAACCAATAAACCTTTGGAAATTGTGTACCTCAACCTTCGAAAAGCATCCGTTATACGAGCTATGGCAATACTCCCGAACTCCCGCCCCAATACTGGGTGGCGTCGAGGTTATCTCACCAACAACTGTATAAAAGAGATTTTTGATGTCGGCAAAACTCAGGTATTCTAGAATTGGAACGATAAAATTGTGACGACAACACCTCGGAGCTCAACTCCCCGAGACACTGCCACAACCCCTAAATGTTAGGAGGCACCAAGAACAATGTTCTCGTCACAAAACCATCAGAACGATTCCAAGATACACACGTGATCCTAAAAAAATAGTGAAATTTGAGGAGAGGAAAGTCAAAACATCTACGTCAGGAGACCTCACCAGAGCGACGAAGGGACTGAGGAGTAAAAAGAATCCTACTCCCCGATATATATAATCCTAAGACTCAAAACATTTTTGTTCTAGACTCAACAACGCCAGCGATTCGATCAAGCAGGGGGCTCCTAAGTCGGGGATGGCTCTTATTACCAACTTGTAACGCCCACGATACGACTATATCTCCCACGTGTCAAAGCACGACTTAGAGGCATAACCGCATTGTGGTTTTGTCGCAAGAAGGTTCATCTTCACACAATCCCATGTAATGAACAAGAATGGGATAACGAGTTGGCTTACAATCGCCACTTCACACAAATACTTAAATAGATCATACATCATTCAGAGTACACACATAGTCCGACTACGGACGAAGCCAAAAGAAAAGAAGATAACCCAACTGCTAGATCCCCGATTGTCCCAACTGGGCTCCACTACTGATCAACAAGAGACGAAACATAGCAACGACCAAGATCTTTGTTGAGCTCCCATCTGAGCTCGGTTGCATCACCTGCACTGGTATCATCGGCACCTGCAACTGTTGTGATAGTATCTGATGAGTCACGAGGACTCATCAATCTCAAAACCCGTGAGATCAAGACTATTTAAGCTTATGGGTAGGTAGTGGTAATGAGGTGGAGTTGCAGCAAGCACTAAGCAAATATGGTGGCTAACATACGCAAATAAGAGCGAGAAGAGAAGCCACGGAACGGTCGAGAAGCTAGAAGTGATCAAGAAGTGATCCTGAAACTACTTACGTCAAACATAACCCAAAACCGTGTTCACTTCTTGGACTCCGCAGAAAAGAGACCATCACGGCTACAGACCCGGTTGATGCGTTTTAATTAAGTTAAGTGTCAAGTTCTCTACAACCGGACATTAACGAATTCCCATCTGCCACATAACCGCGGGCACGGCTTTCGAAAGATAATACCCTACAGGGGTGTCCCAACTTAGCCCATCACAAGCTCTCATGGTCAATGAAGGATATTCCTTCTCCCAGGAAGACCCGATCAGTCTCGGAATCCCGGTTTACAAGACATTTTGACAATGGTAAAACAAGACCAGCAAGACCTCCCGCTGTGCTGACAAATCCCGATAGGAGATGCACATATCTCGTTCTTAGGGCACACCGGATAAGCTAAACGTACATGTACCAACATAACCCAAGTTACCAAGGGACGGTCCCGCACGGTGCTCTAGTTTGGACCAACACTCGAAGGAGCACTGGCCTGGGGGGATAAAACAAAGATGACCCTTGAGTCTGCAGAACCCAAGGGAAAAGGGCTTAGGTGGCAAATGTTAAAACCAAGGTTGGGCCTTGCTGGAGGAGTTTTATTCAAAGCGAACTATGAAGGGGGTCCCATAAATCACCCAACCGCGTAAGGAACGCAAAATCAAGGAACATAATACTGGTATGACGGAAACAAGGGCGGCAAGAGTGGAACAAAACACAAGGCATAAGGCCGATCCTTCCACCCTTTACCAAGTATATAGATGCATTAATTAAATAAGAGATATTGTGATATCCCAACATAATCCTGTCCATCATGGAGCAATCCTCAATTTCACCTGCAACTAACAACGCTATAAGAGGGGCTGAGCAAAGCGGTATCATAGCCAAGCAACGGTTTGCTAGGAAGGGTGAAAAGGTTAGAGGCTGACATGGCAATTTGGGAGGCATGGTAAAGCAAGTGATAGGTAGCACAACATAGCCATAGAACAAAGAAACTAGCAAGCAAAGATAAAAGTGATATCGAGGGTAATGGTCATCTTGCCTGAGATCCTCTAAGGAAGAAGAACGAGTCCATGAAGAAGACAAACGGACGTAGTCGAACGAATCCTCACAACTCCGGAACAAAACCGAAGCTAACGAGAGAAGCAAACCAGAAAGAAGCAAACAACATGGTAAACACACAAGCATAAACATGGCATGATGCACAATCAAGTATGATGATTGTCCGGTTTAATGAGGCATGGCATGGCAAAGTGCACAAACAATACTACAAATTAAGTGGAGCTCAATATGCAACGAGTTGCATATTGACAAGACACCACATCGAGTTATATAATTCACTCTTGTTTAGGTACACTGAAAGTGCTAGTTATCGACTAGAGGGGGGGTGAATAGGCGATTTTTATCAAAGTCTTCAAAATGTGGAAGTTTCAAAGACAAACAATAGAAATGACCTAATTGATATGCAGCGGAAGATAAACTACAACAAGCAAGCCATAGTCAAGTATGCAATAATGTGAAAGTACAAAGACTAATAGCAACTTGGTAGTAAGGATCAGGATGGAAGATAGTATGAAGCCAATCAACAATAACAGTCAAGCAATGAAGTCAAACAGATATGACCAACAGGCAATGACTTCACGAAGACAAACTTAAGGTAAAGGGAGTTAGAGGATAGAACCAGTCACTTGTTGAAGACACAGGATTTGTTGGACCAGTTCCAGTTGTTGTGACAACTGTACATCTGGTTAGGGAGGCTGAGATTCAACTTAGAAGACCGCGTCTTCACCTTATTCCCCTTGAGCTAAGGACACATAGTCCTCGCCCAATCACTCTGGTGAGTATTCAAGGTAGACTTCCGAACCTTCACAGACTTCGTTCACCGGTGATCCACAATGACTCTTGGATGCTCAAAACGTGACGCCTAACCGGCTGGAGGATACACAGTCCTCAAGTGTAATAAGTCTTCAGGTCACACAGACAGAAAGACTTCAGTGATGCCTAACACTCTTTGGCTCTTGGTGTTTGGGATTTGTCCATGCAAGGATTTCTCTCTCTCAAAGGCTTCGAGGTGGGTTGCTCTCAAACGACAAAAGCCGTAAACTAACTCTGAGCAGCCACCAATTTATGGTGTAGGGGGGTGGGCTATTTATAGCCACAAGGCAACCCGACCTGATATGTCCGAAATGACCCTGGGTCACTAAGGAACTGACACGTGTTCCAATGGTCAGATTTCAAACACACACGGCAACTTTACTTTTGCTAGCTGACTCATCTAGCTCTGGATAAGATTTGCTCTCATTGTCTTCGCTCGAAGACATAGGATTTGGGTTCAGCATCACTTCATTCAATCTGACTTTGTTCACTTGGACCCCACTTAACAGTACGGTGGTTCCTATGACTCAACAAAGAAGAAAAGGAAACAACGAAACAACACAGTCTTCGCGCTCCATAGTCTTCACTCATTGTCTTCTCATGTCATAGTCTTCAATGTGAATATCTTCACATACCACCATTGTTGTCAATGTCTTCATACATTTTTAGGGGTCATCTCCGGTAGGTAAACCGAATCAATGAGGGACACTACCTGCATTATCCTGCAATTCTCACAAACGCATTAGTCCCTCAACTAAATTTGTCGTCAATACTCCAAAACCAACTAGGGGTGGCACTAGATGCATTTACAATCTCCCCCTTTTTGGTGATTGATGACAAACTGGTTGAAGTTTTCAACGGGGATAAAGTATGTGAAATTGTAAAGGATAGGATATTGTCTTCATAAGTGGCAAGGGCTCCCTTGAAGATGTGCATATAAGTAATTTGCTTTTGGAATGCAAATGCATATGGCAGGTTATACTTGTGGAGATCCTCTTCAACTTATGAAGATAATTCATCATGCATGAAATGATATAAATAAAAGAATGACATGCATAATGGAAAATGGACGTCTGCAGAATGATCTAAGTGCGGAAGTTATCATCGCACATGAAAGAAAAAATAAGTAGCAGACGACCATCGAGTTTAAGTGTTACAACTCAACGAACGAAATGTTTCAAAAGCAAGAGTTGTAACCACTTAAGCAAAATATAAAGCAGCCGCCCATATGAACCCGCTTGAAGACTATCAAACTCATATGCTTCTCCCCCTTTTGTCAGTAATGACCAAAAAGGTTTGAAGACATAGAGTATCTACTCGTCCTCATGAGGAGTAGGTGAAGCAGCAGGGTTGTCGTTGTTGGTTGGCGGTGCAGACGAACTTGGTGCAGTGTCGATGCGTGCAGAAGTAGGGGGTGGTGAAGTAGCATCGTCTTCATCATCGATCACGTTGGCATTCACAGTTGCCGCGGAGGAAGAATAGTCAGAGTCTTCAAGGGATGGAGTTTGACGTAGGACAACATTCCGTGGAGGAGTGGAGTCAAACTTGAATCTTTCAATGAAGCCATCGTCTTGAAGATCTGCTTCAGCACTGAGCAATGTCAAACTCTTCCATGATCACCGACAGGTTTCTGAGTGACAAATGCATTCTTTGTGGCAAGATTTCGAATGCGATTTACGTCCACCAAGAGGCTTTGCATCTGTCGCTTGAGCCAAAAGTGATGCTTGTCTTGTTTCTGAGGCAGTGCCACAAGAAGTTCTCGGTCATTTAGGACTCGAGAGCGCTTATTTGGCCTTTGAGCAATTGTGCTCTCAGTAGCTTCAGTTGGTGCACGATGAGGCAGACGAGTGTTTCCAGCCATTGGATAGATACGAGTTACAGCTTGGACTCCTTCCATAGGCTGAGTGAAGCTTTGATGGTCAGCATTTTGAAGACAAAGAGGCTTCTTGACAGGCTCAGGGTATATGGCTTCAACTGACATATCAACCTCTAGTAGAAAGATCACATGATTGCGAGCAGAGGGCTGATAGTTGATAGCAGAGTGTAGCTTGATGAGGCGCATGGCCCATGGAGCATAGAATTTAAGACCAAAAAGGTCAGATCCAAATGCGGCCAGTTGCCGGAGGAAGAAATCTTGTGCATTGAAGCCGATGCCATTGAGGATGTAAAAGACCAATGTCTTCATGGCTCCTTCAAGTTTTGCAGCTGATGAATGCCCTTTGATTGGCCATAGAGTCCGCCTGATGATGTGATATATTGTGCACGGCAGATACTCAAGGTCATCAACAAAGAACTCCTTTGGGTATTCAGCGTCATGTGGCAAAGTCTTCATCGTGCTCAACATCTGGCTCATGTTGGGTTCTGGCTTATGGTAGATGCTCTCCAGTGCATTGCAGTGGAGTTGACAATCAGGTTCATACAGCTCTCCGGGAGTGGATAACCTTGTAAGATCAATGATGTCAAGAGCTTTGGCTTCATGATGAACATTTCCTGTCATCCACTCGAGAACCCATGTCTTTGTATCCCTGTTATAGCCGCGAATGTGGAGGGTAGCATAGAATTGAAGCAAAAGTTCCTCATTCCAATGTTCTTTGTCTGTCACAAAGCTGAGCAGACCTGCATCACGAAAGCAGTCAACTGCTTCTTCTAAGCATGGCAGTCCTGCAATGGCTTCAGTGTCGACGCGCGTATGAGGGAAAATGCGCCCTTGATCATACAGAACGCAGGAGTAATAGCTTCGTTGCTGATGACTCCAGAAACGATCAGATGATATTCTTGGCCTTGAGTAGGGGTTCTTTGCGCTGTCAAAGAAGGTGTTGTGGCTTTTGAAGCCATTTGCATTGAAGGACCCTGTAGAGGTGGCAGTACCTGGAAACCTTGGCAGTCTTGGCTTTGGTTTCTGGACCTGAGGCCTATGCTCAATATGATAATCAAACTGAGGACCTGAGACATTAGGTGGAGGGACCAGAATGGGCCATCTGACAGTGATTAGCTGGCCATGGTTGTATGCTTGCTCAATTGTATGGGGCCTTGGTGGCGGAACAGGAGCAGTGGCAACAATAGTGGTTTCAGACTGCACAACAGAAGCTTCAGGAGCAGTTGCAGCATTGACTTCTGGCATGTTGCTTGGGGCAGGCTCCACATTAGCTTCAGCCATGACTACGTCATTGGCTTCATTTGTGTTGGTGGTGGCAGCCTCAACATTTTCAACCTCCACTTGTTGAGCTAGAGGGTCTGGCACAGACACGTTCACTTCAGGAACACCTTCTTCAGTGATGGGGAAAGTAGGGACACGTTCTTCTTGATGTTCGTCATCGGCTGATGCAGCCGGATTGTCTTCAGCAGCTTGGGCTTCAGACACGGAGACATTCACAGTTGGAGTGGCTTCTGAAAACACTTGACGTGCAACAGATTGGTGGTGCACTTCTCCTTCTGGAACGCTCGGAAGAGGGGCTTGAGGCCTTGGTCCTTTGTGAAGCCTTTGTAATACATGCGACGCCTTTGGAGATGGAATTGGCTGGGCCTCATCCTCTTCAACTTGCACAGATGGTGTGACTTGTTGTTGTTGGGGAGTACTGGGGGAGTCTTGTTGTTGTGGGCGATCAGCCCATGATGCATCCTGCGCAATTGTCGTCAGAGGACGACCAATGCTGATGATTTCGCTGTTCGTGAGAACAGGCGATGATACCAAGTTGTGCTCGATCTGAGGAAGAACGTCAACATCTTCATAATTGTCATGGTGACCAATGTCTTCAGCAACGATGGGATCAACTGCTAGAATCTCTTCAACTTCATAAGCCTCTGTGGAAGCAGGCTCATGAACAATCATTCGTCGTTCTTGGTGTTCAGATGCAGGGCGAACCACTGAGATAGGCTCAACAACTAAGGGCTCTGTGGGAGCAGCCCGATTCTTCTTGATCTTGCGCTTCTTCTTGGAGGGAGCAGCATCAGAGGCTTCTGAGGTTTTCCTTTTCTGGCTTCAGCCTCAGCAGCCCTCGTCTTCTTCTGTTCTGAAGCGGTTGACATGGCCTTTGGCTTCGAGACATTCATGCTGCTTGGGAAGACTATGTGAGGTCCATCCTGCCTCGAAGGTGCAGGTTGGACAGTCTTCTTTGCAGCCATTCTGGGGTCGATGCCAGGACGACAAAGAGCCTTGCGCTTCTCAGCCTCATTGTAGGCTAGCACACACTTGTCAGCCAGATTCTTCATGTGCTCTCGAGAGCCTCGAGCTTCTTCACGCTTCTTGTGAAAGGCTTCTTTGAGCTCGTGCAGCATGATCTTGAAGTTTTTGACATCTTGCACGCTAAGCATGGCCACATGCTTCTTGAACTGAGCCTTTTCATAGTCGATCTTGTGCTTCAGTTCGACGATGCACTGAGCAATAGCTAGCTCAGAAGCAATAGCGCCATTGAAGGAGATGTTGAGGCCGATGGGAAGTTGCAAATTATCAAAGCTGAGATTTGGTGTGTCAAACCACTCATCAATGAAGTTATGGATGATTGCCATGTCAAAGAGAGGCAAATTATTGAAGATCTTTGCTTCTTCCTTGCTCTTGATCAGTTGCTCAAGAGCATCATCTGCAAGATCGTCATCACTGGACAGATCAATGTGTTCTTCACGCAGAATGGCAGCAGGAGTCAATGTTTGATCAGTATTCTTGACGATTTTCTTTTTCTTCTCCGTCTTCTTGGAGATGCGTGAAAGATCTTCAGACTGCACACTGTCTTCAGGAGGTGCAGTGGCCAGTGGCTTCACACGTGAAGCTTTTGGAGGTGCAGCTGATGTTGAAGCCTTAATCTTCTTTAGCTTCTGCGGCTTTGGAGGTGGAGCTGGGGCTTCATCAGTGTCAGCATCATTTTCAAAATGATCCACTTTGGCACCTTGTACCAAGATGTATGAGATGAGGCCATCGAGGTTTGAAAAGGGGCCGATTTCATTGGGTTCCGCATCACGTGAGCCGTCATCACGGGGAGCAGAGGGACCAGGATTGAAATCTAATCCCCATGACTTCTTGTTTTCCTTTGCCGATGCCTTTGCATGCTGGAAGTTGCGCTTGAAGAGATTATCTTCACGACACCAGAGAAGTGATGATGGGTCGGCGTTTTCAGGCTGAGGTCCGCGGACCATACAAGGATAGATATCCTGTGCAACAGCTTCAGCTCTGTTCTTGGGTGGAAGGCCTCGATAGAGAATATCACCCCAAGGACTTTTGATAGCATTCTTCTCAGCGTACTCCTGGGTCACGAACTTGTACTTGAACCATTGTTCAGCCCAATATCGTCGAATCCATTGGATTTGGGTCTTGCGCTGATTATAATCCTCTTCAGGATCTGTCTTGTAGATTTCTGCGAGGTCATCAGGCAAATCTTTTGATGTTCCCCCTTGACGCTGTCTGCCACCCTTCCTCGCTGACTTCTCTGCAGCCATGAACTTCAAACTGAATGGCTTTAATATGTTCAAAGGCTTCAAGGGCTTTCGCTTGCTGGTCAAACAGGAACTAGCTTCATGAGAGTTAATGTGTTGCTGTAGGAATTCTGCAAACGAATGCAGACTATGAGAACCAAGGGATTCTCCCACGGACATGTACCTGTGACAGCATTAGAGATGCGAGGGAAGGGGAAGAGGTCATATGCATTCTCAGAAGATTTTGAAGATAAATCAGTTTGCAGACATTGACCTCATGTTGCAAAGACATTCACTTATATGTTGAGAGTTGGTTCCAGATTTGTACTAATCCGTGAATAAGTACAAGTGAGGAACCTAACTAGATATGAAGCTTAAGTGAATATACTAGGCAGTATGAGATGCAGACAGAATAGATCTAACATCGTATAGGCAGAAACCAATTTTGGTAAATAGGATGAATCATTGAGGATCAAAAAGATGGTAAAAATAGAGTTATATTTACCACACGAAGAACTTCTAGATGGGATGAATAGGAGACGAGCAGTTCAATCCACCGTGCCCTAACTTGGCGACAGAGGACACCTACGGCGGCGGCGGAGAGGACGATGTCTGCGGCTGGCGTGAGGACGGCGTCGGAGAAGTCACGGCAGCTAAGCGCTTCGTCGCTGGCGTCGTCGCGAGCTAGCGGTGGCGCTAGGGTTTTGACGAGGTGGAGAGGTGGAAGAAGGTTTTCTTGACCGCAGGGGACACGTATTTATAAGAAGGTGTGCAGCATAGCACAATTACGCAGGTGCCCCTGCCTGTTCACATCCGAGGGACACGTGGCACGCATGCAACATACTCAGAGTTGTCCCACGTTCCCACGCCCGCCAAGTTTGTCGGATGGTTGTTCCGGCTTCTCCGGATTTCAACAATAATGATGAATCATTTAAAAAGACTTGATGTTTGTCTCTGTGTCTTCTGCGGATAAGGATGCAAAGAAGACATTCGATAGTTTCAATAGAATGCATATGATTTGGTCAGATAGATTTTGAGATAGTGAGCATAGAGAGATTAGGGTCCGATCAAATTCACTTAGTTCAAAAGATTCAACAAGGAAGACATTGCTATAAGTGAATGTTGTAGAGGACAGAATACTAGTATATATATATGAGAAAGCAATCAAATCGACACAGTGAAGTAAATCATGAAGATAAGTTGAAAGTTGAAGACAAATCAAATGCGAAGATATGGCAACAATAACGCCAAGAGTGAAACGCTTCAAACCAAGAAATTTGGTGGTGGCGTTACCCATCGTATAGGAATGTCAGGACCCCGACTCGATGTCACATCGATCTAGCTTGTAACACCTCATATCACTTTGCGGCCTCACGCACGGTAACCCCATGGGTGTCGCCTTACCTTTGCCCGGGACCGTTTGCACCTTTTGGCTCACGTATATGATAGTGTCGCTAGCATCCATATGATAAAGAGCCCAGGCTGACATGACTAGTCGTAAACCCAAAGTGGCACAGACTTACAGGGACAGGCATCCATGACCCAGCAACGAACGTGTCGGTCATCAGCAAGTGGGTCCGGGCTGTAGCACTGGGCTAGCAGGACTCCGGTAAACCGGGCTGTAGCAGGCTAACAGGACTCCGGTACTCAATGCGTGACATTTCCCTGAAGGGACAGACACAGGAACGAAGAAGGACACATGCCGGCCAGCCTAAGTGTTCCCGAGCAGTAGCAAGCTACCATGGCTCAGAGGTAACACTAGGAGACATTTCCCGGTAAGAGAGGCTACTAAGGACAAACAACTAGATAGTCAGATCCCACACATACCAAGCATTTCAAACATACACACAATATGCTCGATATGTGCAAATACAACAAGGCATCACAACATGACTCTATGACACAAGTACTTTATTTAAGGCTTAGAGAGCCATACATAACATACACAACGGTACGGGTCACACGACCCAGCATTCAAGTCATACAGTCATACAAACCAGCAGCGGAAGTAACTTGTCTGAGTACTGACAACTAGTAAAATAAAAGAGGCTTGGAAAGCCTAGCTATACTACGAGGTCCTTCACAAGCTCAGGATCACCACCTGGGCCTTAGCCTACTCATTGATGTCAACGTCTACGTAGAACCCATCAGAAGGGGTTGCAGCGTCTTCTGTAAAAATGTAAATTATAGCAACATGAGTACAAAGGTACTCAGCAAGACTTACATCAGATCCTACATACATGCATATTATCAAGAAGGGTTGGTGGAGTTGTTGCAGCAAGCCAGCTTTGACTCTTGGCTAGGCTAACCTACGAGACTCCAACTCGAAATGGTTTTGCGCACACGAGTCCACTACTCACCAATTCAATACACTACCGAGGATCCACCTCCGTCTTCCTACGGAAGAGCCATCCTCGGCACTCACACTTATCTTGAGGCTTTTAGTAGTTTCCATTTACTTGTCTATGAACTGTATAGGCAACCAAGTAGTCCTTTACCGCGGACGCGGCTATTCGAATAGATCATGATAACCCTGCAGGGGTGTACTTCTTCATACATGTTTCCACCACTTAGCGTCTGCACACGACATGTGCTCGGCAGACTTCAAGCGAAAGCCGACGTGGGTGTAGACCACGACCTACCTAAACACTTAAGCCTCTAGTCCAGGTTTATCGCCTATTCGGGTTCCATCCGCAGGGAGTCCGGCCGAGGTTTCCCATACGGCCCTGAACGATGTGAACAGGGTTCCCGAGATACCTAACGGGTATTCGGTACACCCGGCCACGTACCTACCGCATCACAGCCCACCCCTACGGTCAGTGTTGTCCACGGCCTCCAGTAGGCTACAAACACCAGAAACTACTTGCAACTCCTGGACAGAGAGCTAGGGTGAATAAGAAGTCGAGCAGGGTCATATTTCAGGGCCTAATGCATGGTAGTAGCTGATTCTTAAATCACACATACAGATCTCAGTGCTTAAGGTCGGCTTCAATGAAACAACCCACCATGTACTCCTACATGGCCTCTCATCGATACCTTTACCAAATCGTGTTCACCACACCACTCTTATTACCGACATAATCATTTCACTCTAGCCCATCACCCAGATGAACCAGACCTGACACGACTCTAAGCATAGCAGGCATAGCAAGGTAGGAACAACACATACATATGGCTCAATCAACTCCTACACATGCTAGTGGGTTTCATCTAGTTACTGTGGCAATGACAGGTCATGCAGAGGAAGTGGGTTCAACTACCGTAGCACACAGCAGTTTGAAACGCGTTGTCTTAATGCAGTAAAAGAGAGCAGGAGCGAGAACATGGCATTGTATCGATATGATCAAATGGTTGGTTGCTTGCCTGATGGTTCGATGCACTGATACGGTTCTTCGTCAGGGTAATCACGATACTCCTTGGAGGCAGATCCTGCCGCAAAGAACACCGATACACAACCATCACCAAACAATGTGCAACAATATGATGTATGCATGAAACATAGCAATATGAGTGTGTTGGGCTAATGCAGCTAAGACCAGAAGGGTTTGAACCAATTTGAATCAAAGATTCAAATTTCAAACTCAAACATGGCCCTTTAAAGTGTTTTTCCTTGTTCTGCATTAAACATCAAGTTAACTTGTTTAATCATGCATGAAAATAGTACAGATGGATAGATTGGATTTTTCTGATCATTTTTCATATATAATTTGTCTGATTTGGAGTTACAGAATAAAAGTTATGAATTTTTGAAGTTTAAATTATATTCTGGAATTTCCTATATTAGAATAATTCCAGAAAATCAATTATTGCGTCAGCCTGACGTCAGTGTGACGTCAGCAGGTCAACGGAACACGTCCGGGTCAAACCTGACAGTGGGTCCCGCATGTCAGGGTGATTAAATTAATTAAAGTTTAATTAAAACTAAACCTGTTTAATTAACAGGGCTGGGCCCCACCTGTCATTGACTCAGGGGAGTCAACCAGGGCCCACCCGTGGTCAAACCCGGGTCGGCTGCACCGGCGTTTAGCCGCCGGCGAGCCCGACGCGGCGGCGGAAGTGGTTTTGGCCCTTTCGGCCACCAAATGGGTCGCGGAGACCACCGGAGTGGAGCTGAGGACGAGTCGCAGCTCTTGGTGGAATCAGTTGGGGTCGGTGTGGCCGGAGTTGGCGCCGGCGACGACTTTGGCGGCCACCGGGGTTCGGCCAAAGACGAACTTGACGCTAGAGGGGTCGGTGAGGCTCGGGGAGTGGCTAGCTAGGTGCTAAGTGACACGGTGAGCATGATGGACACCGTGGAGTGGTCGGAGGGTGACCGGGAGCACGTCGGCGACGAGCTCCACGGCGGTGGGTGCGGTTGAGCTCCGGGAGGTTGCTACACGGCTCGGGAGCAAGAACGGAAGGAAGGGGAAGATGGCTAAGCTCACAGTGAGTGCGACGAAGCCCTTGGTGTGGCCGGAGATGGACCGGAGCGACGACGGCGTTGAAGGGGATCTCCGGCGATGGCGGTTCGGGCGAGGTCGTTGCGGTGGACTCGGGCGTTGCGAGCGCTCGGGGCTCGGCTTGCTCGATGGAGTGGACAGCGGCGGAGCTCCTGGACACGATGAGAGGACGCACGGGCGGCGGGGAGCACGGCTACGACGAAGGAACGGCGATGGTGGCGTCGGCCATGGCGGGGGAGCGCGAGGGGGAGGAGCTGGAGAGAAGAGGGGGTGTCTGGGGGGTTCGGGGGAGCGAGGGAGGCCGGTCCACGACGTCACCGGGCGAGGGGAGCGGCGAGGCGGCGAGCAGGTGCGTGGCGCGCGCTGCGGTCGCCGTCGGGCACCTGCCTGCCTGCCTGGCCGGCAAGCAGCTCGCTGGAGCGGCGCTGTGCTGGGCCGGCAGGTGGGCCGGGTGCTGGGCGCCAGGTAAGTTTATTTCCATTTCTTTCTGTTTTCTGTTTTTTTATTACTTCTGCAACTTTGTTGAATTAAATAAAATACTTAGGCAACTCCTAAAATCACCAAACTACTCCTGGTCCATAGTTGGATTATTTCCAACATGAAACATTTTAGTTTGGAGATATTTGAGCATTTAAATATTTTATATAATTTTAAATGCCCAAATTCAAATATTTATGATTTAATTCAAAAACCCTAGGATGGCCTAGGAAAATGTGCACCACTTTTGGCAGAGGTTCTGAACCAAGACAAAAATGATGGGCATTTTAGAAGGGCATTTCAGGTTCATTGAAAAAGTTTTTAGTAAACCCTAATTGGATTCAGAGGGGACTGGGGGTTCTGTCATCCCCATTTCAGGTTTCTGATGAAAGAGTAAACATGATGCAACACTCTAATGCATGGCTAACTAGGATGTGACAACTCACCCCCACTCAAAAGAATCTCGTCCCGAGATTTGGGTTCCTCCGGAAAGAAGGCGGGATACTCAAGTCGAAGATGATCCTCCCTTTCCCAAGTTGCTTCATCCTCAGAATGGTGCGACCATTGTACTTTGAGAAACTTGATATTATGAGGTCGAGTGGTACGCTCGGCCTGATCGAGGATACGAATGGGGTACTCTCGATATGTAAGATTATCTTGGAGATCAAGCGTTTCGTGGTCCACTCCACGGATAGGATCCGAGAAGCAACGCCTGAGTTGAGAAACGTGGAAGACATCGTGGACTCTGGAGAGGTGCGGAGGTAGTTCCAACTGGTAGGCAACTTCTCCTCGTTTGGCGAGAATGCGAAAAGGTCCAATGTAACGAGGAGCCAATTTGCCTTTGATACCGAAACGATGGGTTCCCTTCAGAGGGGTAACCCGAAGATAAGCCTTCTCGTCAACCTCGAAAGTCATAGCCTTATGTTTTCGGTCATATTGACTCTTTTGACGAGATTGGGCTGTTTTCAACTTTTCATGAACGATGCGAACTTGTTCTTCTGCTTCCTGAATCATATCCGGGCCAAAGAATTGTCTTTCCCCGGTCTCTGACCAGTTAAGGGGTGTTCGACACCGTCGTCCATAGAGAACTTCAAAAGGGGCTTTACCCAAGCTAGATTGATAGCTGTTGTTGTAAGCGAATTCGGCAAATGGAAGGCACTTCTCCCAATCCATTCCGAATGAAATAATAGAGGCTCGAAGCATGTCTTCTAGAATCTGGTTGACGCGTTCCACTTGACCACTCGACTGAGGGTGGAAAGCGGTGCTAAAGGAGAGACGGGTTCCCATAGCATTTTGGAAACTTTCCCAAAATCGAGAGGTGAAAATACTTCCTCGATCCGAGTTAATTTCCAAAGGAACACCATGGAGAGACACTATTCGGGAGATGTATAAGTCTGCCAGCTGACTAGCGGTTATACTCTCACGAACAGGTAGGAAATGGGCTACTTTGGAAAGACGATCGACAACGACGAAAATAGCATTATTCCCTCTCTTGGTCCTGGGAAAACCGGTAATGAAATCCATACCAATTTTATCCCATTTCCATTCAGGAATAGCTAAGGGTTGAAGGGTGCCAGCAGGCCGTTGATGCTCTGCTTTTACACGATGACAGACGTCGCAATTAGCAATATACTGAGCAATTTCTCTCTTCATCCTAGTCCACCAGAACCTCTGGCGTAGGTCCTGATACATCTTGGTACTACCCGGATGAATAGTGAGAGGAGATTCATGAGCCTCCTTAAGGATCAACTGCCGTAGATGCTGGTTCTTGGGAACCACTAAACGGTTCTCAAAGTACACAACACCATGATCATTTGTGGAGAAACAACTAGCACCTCCGCTAGCAATGTTCTCCTTGATCTTAGCTATTACCTTATCTCGCTTCTGGGCAGCGATGATTTGATCCGTAAGAGTAGGTTTCGCCACCAAGGTGGAAAGAAATCCTTGAGGAACAATGTGAAGGTTAAGCTTCCGAAATTCCTCATGGAGAAGCGGTTGACTTTGTTGTAACATCAGGTTGTTACAATAAGATTTACGACTTAGTGCATCAGCCATGACGTTGGCTTTCCCTGGAGTGTAAGTTATTCCTAAGTCGAAATCTGTGATCAACTCGACCCAACGTCTTTGCCTGAGATTCAAATCCGGTTGGGTGAAGATGTACTTCAGACTTTGGTGATCAGTGAATATTTCGCAACGATTACCGAGGAGGTAATGTCGCCAGGTTTTAAGTGCACAGACTACAGCTGCAAGCTCTAGATCATGAGTAGGATAATTCTCCTCATGTGGGTGCAATTGCCGTGAGGCGTAAGCAATTACATGTCGATCTTGCATGAGAATACAGCCTAGTCCTTGTCGCGAGGCGTCGCAGTAGATAACAAAGTCCTTAGAGAAGTCTGGCGGTACCAGAACGGGAGCAGAAGTCAGGCGTCTTTTCAGTTCCTGAAAGCTGTGCTCACATTGTGGAGTCCATTCAAACTTTTTATCCTTCTTAAGGAGTTCAGTTAGAGGTTTAGCAACTTTGGAGAAGTTCTCGACAAAGCGACGACAATAGCTCGCTAGGCCAAGGAAACTCCGAACTTGCTTGACCGATTCAGGTGGAGTCCAATTAAAGACGGCTTGAACTCGCTCAGGGTTAACAGCAATACCTTTACCAGATATTACATGACCCAGATAGGTCACTTCTGACAACCAAAATTCACATTTGGAAAACTTGGTATAAAGGCGGTGCTCTCGAAGTTTCTTCAACACTAGCCTTAGATGTTTGGCATGTTCTTCCTCGTTTTTGGAGTAGATGAGTATATCATCGAGATAAACTACGACGAATTTATCCAAATACTCCATGAAGATTGAGTTCATTAACCGAGAAAAGGTGGCTGGAGCGTTGGTTAAACCGAAGGACATGACGGTGTACTCGTATTGGCCATAACGAGTAACAAAGGCCATTTTAGGAATGACCCCGTTTCTGATTTTGATTTGATGGTAGCCCAACCTCAAATCCATCTTGGAGAAGACTGAGGATCCAGCGAGCTGATCATACAGGTCGTTGATCCTAGGGAGCGGATATTTGTTCTTGATTGTGACCAAATTGACCGGTCGGTAATCTACAACCATCCGGTCCGTACCATCCTTCTTCTTGACGAAGAGGACGGGGCAAGCCCATGGAGATGAACTAGGTCGGATGAAACCCTTTTTCAAGGACTCATCGAGTTGTTTCTTAAGCTCGGCTAGTTCTAGTGGTGCCATCTTATAGGGTCTTCTAGCAATCGGAACGGTTCCTGGAATGAGGTCTATTACGAACTCAACATCCCTGTCAGGTGGAACACCTGGCAATTCCTCTGGGAAGACATCCGGGAAGTCGCGGACTACCGGAACGTCCTCAAGGTCTGGCAAAGGGCTGGCGTTAAGAGAATATAATTGTCGCTTGGCTAATCGGGTCAAGACATTGACTATCTTCCCCGAAGGATGAGTGAGTTGAACAGTCCTAGAGAAGCAATCAATTTTGGCATGATGAGCTGACATCCAGTCCATACCCAAAATGATATTAATATCTGAAAATTTGAGAGCTATCAAAGATGCAAGGAAAACAAGTCTGTCGACTTGGATTTCATTTCCATAACTTACCCTGGAGGTCTGCCATCTAGAACCGGGAGTAGAAATTTCCATAGTGGATGGCATGTTACAGAATGCGGTGTTATGCAAACGAGCATAGTTCTCGGATATGAATGAATGAGAGGCTCCTATATCGAAAAGAACAGATGCCGGGTGGAAATTAACAAGGAGCGTACCGAGAACGACGTTGGGATCCTCTTGAGCTTCTTCGGTAGAGATACAGTTGACATGGCCACGTGTAGCGGTGGCCGGCTTGGCGTGGAACACTTTCCCTGTCGGCTTGCCACGGCCAACAGCTTTAGCAGATTGGTTGGGGTTGGTCTGGGGACACTCACGCATATAGTGACCAGATTCCCCACACTTGAAACAAGTCACGGAACTGGTACGTGGAGGAGCATTGTTGGTTGGACCCCCATAGGGCTTGGCTGGTGCAGACTGTTGAACGGGGCGAGGCGCCTGGAAAGATGGCCTCGGTGTGAACCTGGGTGGCAGGGCGGTGTTGGGCACCCACACGCGGCGCTTCTGAGGACCAGCACCGGATGAGGAACCCATGTCACGGCCATGCTTGCGTGTTGCGTCATAATCAGTCTGACCAGTTTCAGCACTGATGGCCTTGTTAACAAGTTTCTGAAAAGATGTGCACTCATGCAGACGGAGGTCGCGGCGAAGCTCAGGACTAAGCGCCTTACGGAACCTTGCTTGCTTCTTGGCATCAGTAGAAACTTCCTCAGTTGCATATCGTGCGAGGTTACCGAACTCCCTGCTGTAAGCATCCACAGAGAGTCGGCCCTGAGTGAAACTGCAAAATTCCTCACGTTTACGGTCCATGAGACCCTCCGGAATGTGATGTTCACGGAAAGCCTCGCTGAATTCAGCCCAAGTAGTGACATGGCCCGCTGGGCGCATAGCTCCATAATTCTGCCACCATAGACTGGCGGGGCCTTCAAGATGATATGCAGCAAAGGTGACCTTGTCAGCCTCCGCTACCAGCGCGGAACGCAGTTTGTGAGAAATACTGCGAAGCCAGTCATCAGCGTCGAGAGGCTCGACGGAGTGGTGGAACGTGGGTGGATGTAACTTGATGAAATCACTGAGTGACACCACGTTAGTCCTCTGATGGTGTGCCGTGTTCTGTTCAATACGCTCCAACAAACGGTTGGTCTCCCGCTTGTTTCTTTCGGCTTCCATCATAACCTCGGCTAGGGAAGGAGGATGAGGCAGATTTGCATTCCTGACTTCACTGCCTTCAGCCTGCTCTTGGGGAGCAGGGTTAGTGCGCGTGTTGACCATCCTAGGTAAACAAGACAATGATTTAGTCAGGATGATAAAATTCCGACATAGGATACAGAATGTAAGGAATAACTCGGAATGCAAGATGATCATCCGTATGACATGGTAGATACAGAAACTGCTTCTTTATTCCATCGTCATACACACCATACAGGGTTTAGCACAAGACCAAACAAGGTACTATTACGGTGAAAAGAGGATTACATCTCATCGGAGGCATTCCAAGCTCCTATACATTATTTTTCTACACCTCCGGAAGGCGATACAAACTAGGTCATATCCCACGAGTCACGCAGGACGATAGACGACACAGCCAACACGAACTAGTGATACTACCACTAACTCAGACCGATCCGTAGTAGTCCTCGTAGAAGTCACCTCCATAGCCTGGAAGCTCAACATGATCATCCGAAAACAGACGATCTCGCGGAGCTTGTGGACCATAGGGGCTAGGATGAGGTCTTGGACCAACAGACGGTGGCCTGCGGGGACCGCGAGGTGGGGTGATGCCTCCTACATCACGCCAACCCATCACGTCTGGCAAAGCAGATCTCACAGGATAGAGATCGCGCATATCCGAATATCCAGCTTGCACCGCCGGTGCAAACCGAGTCAATGTGGCCCAGTGGTCAGCACGGGTATTGAAGAGCTCTAACCTCAAGGCCCGATTTTCACGGTCCTTATCCTCGAGCATCTCAGCAGTGGTGCGAGTCCGTGAATCCTCCTGGGTGGGGTCAGCATAGATAGCCTGGAGATACCCTTGTGCTCCCGGAAGTGATCCTGGCATATACCGGAAATCAGAGTCCCGAAATAGACCAGATCTGACTCGCATGATGGTCATCATAGAGTAGGCGGCGTCCTGCACAGCCATCTCAATAGTAACCCCGAGTCCATAGGAGCAGTGAAGGGGCTCGGTGGACCCAGGATAAGATGGAAATATCCTGACAGTGCAGAGATACTGGCTTTGATTAAAGTCTCGGAATTGCTCTTCGACCGTGTACTCAAGATACCAACGGTATCCAGCCTCAGTCATTACCCTGACCAACATGGCAGTATGGCCGGGTACATCTAGGCATCGAGTCAGGCGAACCACTTGATTAAGGTCGCGAGTGGCCATCTGAAAGCACAATCATAATGCAAAGGCATTAGAATTTCTAGCAAAATTTCGGCAGCATAACAGCTGTAAATGCTCAAGAAGGATTTTGAGACATTTGACAAAGGATTTCATACACACTCAACATCATCATATCAAAGTTCTGAATCCATCCTAACAACATAACGTGGTAGAAGAACTGAACTAGGCTTGTAACCATCAAACCTATAAGGTACTACTGATTAGTAACACGTGATCCTGATAGAGAGAATAGATCCTAATTCCTTAACCCCCGGTGGAAGAATAGACTGACTCAGATCAGAATGTCATAAGATAAAGGAGTAAAAAGAGCCTTACGTTCCAACCCACAAACAATTCCCCTACATATAACTAAAGAACTTCTAGACTCAACATCGACCGGTTTGGCATGGAGAACCTACAGGCAGTCCGGCTCTGATGCCAACGCTGTCAGGACCCCGACTCGATGTCACATCGATCTAGCTTGTAACACCTCATATCACTTTGCGGCCTCACGCACGGTAACCCCACGGGTGTCGCCTTACCTTTGCCCGGGACCGTTTGCGCCTTTTGGCTCACGTATATGATAGTGTCGCTAGCATCCATATGATAAAGAGCCCGGGCTGACATGACTAGTCGTAAACCCAAAGTGGCACAGACTTACAGGGACAGGCATCCATGACCCAGCAACGAACGTGTCGGTCATCAGCAAGTGGGTCCGGGCTGTAGCACTGGGCTAGCAGGACTCCGGTAAACCGGGTTGTAGCGGGCTAACAGGACTCCGGTACTCAATGCGTGACATTTCCCCGAAGGGACAGACACAGGAACGAAGAAGGACACATGCCGGCCAGCCTAAGTGTTCCCGAGCAGTAGCAAGCTACCATGGCTCAGAGGTAACACTAGGAGACATTTCCTGGTAAGAGAGGCTACTAAGGACAAACAACTAGATAGTCAGATCCCACACATACCAAGCATTTCAAACATACACACAATATGCTCGATATGTGCAAATACAACAAGGCATCACAACATGACTCTATGACACAAGTACTTTATTTAAGGCTCAGAGAGCCATACATAACATACACAACGGTACGGGTCACACGACCCAGCATTCAAGTCATATAGTCATACAAACCAGCAGCGGAAGTAACTTGTCTGAGTACAGACAACTAGTAAAATAAAAGAGGCTTGGAAAGCCTAGCTATACTACGAGGTCCTTCACAAGCTCAGGATCACCACCTGGGCCTTAGCCTACTCATTGATGTCAACATCTACGTAGAACCCATCAGAAGGGGTTGCAGCGTCTTCTATAAAAATGTAAATTACAGCAACATGAGTACAAAGGTACTCAGCAAGACTTACATCAGATCCTACATACATGCATATTATCAAGAAGGGTTGGTGGAGTTGTTGCAGCAAGCCAGCTTTGACTCTTGGCTAGGCTAACCTACGAGACTCCAACTCGAAATGGTTTTGCGCACACGAGTCCACTACTCACCAATTCAATACACTACCGAGGATCCACCTCCGTCTTCCTACGGAAGAGCCATCCTCGGCACTCACACTTATCTTGAGGCTTTTAGTAGTTTCCATTTACTTGTCTATGAACTGTATAGGCAACCAAGTAGTCCTTTATCGCGGACGCGGCTATTCGAATAGATCATGGTAACCCTGCAGGGGTGTACTTCTTCATACATGTTTCCACCACTTAGCGTCTGCACACGACATGTGCTCGGCAGACTTCAAGCGAAAGCCGACGTGGGTGTAGACCACGACCTACCTAAACACTTAAGCCTCTAGTCCAGGTTTATCGCCTATTCGGGTTCCATCCGCAGGGAGTCCGGCCGAGGTTTCCCATACGGCCCCGAACAATGTGAACAGGGTTCCCGAGATACCTAACGGGTATTCGGTACACCCGGCCACGTACCTACCGCATCACAGCCCACCCCTACGGTCAGCGCTGTCCACGGCCTCCAGTAGGCTACAAACACCAGAAACTACTTGCAACTCCTGGACAGAGAGCTAGGGTGAATAAGAAGTCGAGCGGGGTCATATTTCAAGGCCCAATGCATGGTAGTAGCTGATTCTTAAAACACACATACAGATCTCAGTGCTTAAGGTCGGCTTCAATGAAACAACCCACCATGTACTCCTACATGGCCTCTCATCGATACCTTTACCAAATCGTGTTCACCACACCACTCTTATTACCGACATAATCATTTCACTCTAGCCCATCACCCAGATGAACCAGACCTGACACGACTCTAAGCATAGCAGGCATAGCAAGGTAGGAACAACACATACATATGGCTCAATCAACTCCTACACATGCTAGTGGGTTTCATCTAGTTACTGTGGCAATGACAGGTCATGCAGAGGAAGTGGGTTCAACTACCGTAGCACACAGCAGTTTGAAACGCGTTGTCTTAATGCAGTAAAAGAGAGCAGGAGCGAGAACATGGGATTGTATCGATATGATCAAATGGTTGGTTGCTTGTCTGATGGTTCGATGCACTGATAAGGTTCTTCGTTAGGGTAATCACGATACTCCTTGGAGGCAGATCCTACCGCAAAGAACACCGATACACAACCATCACCAAACAATGTGCAACAATATGATGTATGCATGAAACATAGCAATATGAGTGTGTTGGGCTAATGCAGCTAAGACCAGAAGGGTTTGAACCAATTTGAATCAAAGATTCAAATTTCAAACTCAAACATGGCCCTTTAAAGTGTTTTTCCTTGTTCTGCATTAAACATCAAGTTAACTTGTTTAATCATGCATGAAAATAGTACAGATGGGTAGATTGGATTTTTCTGATCATTTTTCATATATAATTTGTCTGATTTGGAGTTACAGAATAAAAGTTATGAATTTTTGAAGTTTAAATTATATTCTGGAATTTCCTATATTAGAATAATTCCAGAAAATCAATTATTGCGTCAGCCTGACGTCAGTGTGACGTCAGCAGGTCAACGGAACACGTCCGGGTCAAACCTGACAGTGGGTCCCGCATGTCAGGGTGATTAAATTAATTAAAGTTTAATTAAAACTAAACTTGTTTAATTAACAGGGTTGGGCCCCACCTGTCATTGACTCAGGGGAGTCAACCAGGGCCCACCCGTGGTCAAACCCGGGTCGGCTGCACCGGCGTTTAGCCGCCGGCGAGCCCGACGCGGCGGCGGAAGTGGTTTTGGCCGTTTCGACCACCAAATGGGTCGCGGAGACCACCGGAGTGGAGCTGAGGACGAGCCGCAGCTCTTGGTGGAATCCGTTGGGGTCGGGGTGGCCGGAGTTGGCGCCGGCGACGACTTTGGCGGCCACCGGGGTTCGGCCGAAGACGAACTTGACGCTAGAGGGGTCGGTGAGGCTCGGGGAGTGGCTAGCTAGGTGCTAAGTGACACGGTGAGCATGATGGACACCGTGGAGTGGTCGGAGGGTGACCGGGAGCACGTCGGCGACGAGCTCCACGGCGGTGGGTGCGGTTGAGCTCCGGGAGGTTGCTACACGGCTCGGGAGCAAGAACGGAAGGAAGGGGAAGATGGCTAAGCTCACAGTGAGTGCGACGAAGCCCTTGGTGTGGCCGGAGATGGACCGGAGCGACGACGGTGTTGAAGGGGATCTCCGGCGACGGTGGTTCGGGCGAGGTC